>NW_008596567.1:0-31305 GCF_000691845.1 Merops nubicus | reverse complement strand
CCTACCCCCTTCCCTTCATGCGACAGCCTTAAGATACAGATGCACTAGTTTTAAAAAATGTAAAACAGTTCCTTCTTGTACCTAGACATACAGCTGAAATGGTGAAACCATGCAGGAAGATGCTAACTGTGCTAGCTGAGCATCTGTTCCAGTTGAGTTGTAGGCACTGGCCAGTCTGTAGGGGCTGCCGTTCTGATAACTGAATGTTACACACAACAGTGGGAATGGAGGGCAGAAAATAGGGTGTTTACTCAGCACATATCATCCCGCTTACTTCAAGCAATCTAAACCTTTATATAGTTACTTAAATGGTTAGACGTGCATCACCGAAGTGCTGTAGTCCTCTCCAAGAAGCCTCAACTGGCTGAATTATTTCATGATCTGCCAGGATTGGAAGAACTTCCTTTAGTTCCCTGATGTCTTTCCTGCGTGCTTTTCTTCTGCAGAGAAGCATCCTTCAGTTTTCAAGGCCAGCTGGAAATGGGATACTGCTCCGTAGTAAAGAGTTAAGTGCTTGGATGTTGTGCCATCTCTTTTCTCTCTGGAAATGGCAGAGATACATCTAGGGATATCTCCCTAGAATTCATATCAATATTTATGCTCAAATTTTTTAAGCTGCAACCGGAGGATAAATCTTAAATGAAAACAAGTTTATTGCAATGCATGGTTTCCTGATGATTAACAAAAGAGAACTGTAATTAGCTACTTGCTGTGAATGTAAAATGCTTAAGGACAGAGAGAACTTCAGCCAAGGATTTTTCAAAGTACTGAAGAGCATTTTGTGTTTTAGACTAACTAAACTATCATCTCTGATACCTTTAGACATAATTTGATACCATTGCTGGATTTGGGGTTTACTCTTTGCCTGAAAGAGCTCTGAACAGAATAATACCCTCTTTCACTTAATCTAAATGTATTACCTTCTAGGTCTGAGCTATGATAGATTTGAGCAGCAGCAAAGCATCCACTGATTTATCCAAACTGGCATTTAGTTTCATAATAGCAATTAAGCACTGCACTTTTTTTCCCCAACAATGTACCTTGCAATTAATAAGCTGCAGTTTAATTAAATTGCAGGAAGGGAGGGGAGGGGAAAGTAGTCTTCTCCATCATACTGTTATCCTTCAGTTGGAATGTGTTCCAATCAGCAAATTGACAAGAATATTTAAGTAGAGACAGAGGTTTATTAAAATGTCCAGTGAATACTATGGACTGTCATGAAAATATCAAGTTAATTGATATGGACATTTTAAAAGCTCTTTGGATAGTCAGTTATAATGTTGTAAGGAGCAGTGATTATCCTGTGCTAGAATTGACCAAAATTTAGACTGACCATGGACTGGACCAGCACGATTCACAGTGGGATTTGGCCTTTCATTTTCATATCTTGCATGCTGTGGATTTAATTTTTATTAAGAAATGGCTTTTGCAAATGATACATGTAAAGGAGCATGTGATGAGTGTTCATACATATCAGACACACACAGGGTAAACTGTTTGGCTCAGCACCAGCGTTAGTGTTGTGCTGCAGTATGGGAGCTCTCCCTGGAGAGCTGTCCCTGGAGCTCAGCCTGTCTGTGTAATTGCCATTCTTCTGCAGACTGGAAGAAACCCCCCAGTCCCAAGGTCCAGTGCTTCTAAAAGGCACTGAGCTCTGTCCCTCTTCCTAGAGCTTGGCTTGATCTGCTCTGGCACTGGGATTAGCTCAAGAGATGTGCAGCTCTTCTGCTTCAGGGCACAAGTGCCTCTGCAAGAAAATGCAACTACTTCCTGCAGAAGAATGTTTCTTTCATCAAGAGCTGGCTCTCAAATATCTCACACTTTTTTTTGGCAAAAAAGTTGTACTTTGAGTTGTGCATGTTGAGGACTTTGAAGAAATTCACCTTTTTTTCCCCCAGCTATATTTTTGATATCATCTTTAGCCACGGAAATGCACCTGTAATATATGCAGTTATTCAAGAGGGTTGGGAAGTATTCTAACTGCTGAAGTGTGTATGATACATAGTGATCCTCAAATATGAATATTTACAGACTGTTTATGTGCTGTGAACAAATCATTCTACCTGTGCTGCCCTTTCCCAGATGTGACATTATAGTCATAAATCTACTTCAGTTGGCTGTTGCCCTTGAATTGCAGCTCAGACTCTGAATGTAAATCTGCTTGCAGAGAACCCCTGGCACCTTCATTTTCATTCCTGATTTTTTCCCTTGCATCTCATATCTGTTGATATACTTCTAGCATTTTACTTTTCTTCCTCATCTCCTGATGTTCTTGAAGGGGTTCTTTCCCTTGTTGTCCTTGCAGTTTCCCTGTACAGATAGTATATGCTGTTAGCATATTGTTTTCCTGTTGTTCCCTTCTGCTGTATCAGCAATGGGGAAATGAGTAGGATGCCAACTCTATCACCACTGTCCAGTTTGCTTGGGAATAGAATATTTTTAGAGATATGGAAGAGGTTTGAAGAAAGGTCGTTATCACAGGCTGCTGCTTAGTTTCAACATACTATGCAACGTTTGTCGTGTACAATTTATTGTAGCTCTTCAAAGTGCTTTGTTGCCAGACCTTCATGTTTCCATAAATGTCAGCCTATCGGAGTTGTGCCAAAAAGCAGAATTTAAGCAGTGGTGCCACTAGCTCATAAATCAGAGGCAGTCTGGTAAACTCTGGAGAACTGACCCCTGTATTGAGTGCAAGTTACATGAAACTGCTGTCATGCATCTCAGAGTTGGAGCTGTGCTGACAGCAGCAAAACCATCCTCTTTTCAGAGAGTCCTCCAGAGGTTCTCCTACTTTGGGTATTTAGAACTATAGCATAAACTGCTTCTGTGGGTTTTGTTGCCTGTGTTATACTTCATGAACTTGATATCACTGATGTATCTGAAATAGTATGGTACTACTTTAAAATTCACTGTGATCTATCTAAAGTACGGTTAGTTTTGTACAGTTTCATAATTCATGAATCTATTACTCTGATCTCCTAGTAGTAACCTTATTTTTTTGTGGCAAAATAATAATTATGCAAATAACTAATTAAATTTTTTGAGCTGGGGGTAGAACAGGAATGCAAATTACAGAAGATTAAATAAAAACTTAAGTGTAAGCAATGCCTAGATGGTACAATGAAAATGAGATGCCAGTAAAGAATCAACAAGAATATTTCCAAGTTTTTCCTTCACAACAGATCAGTAAGTGAAAGAAGTACAGGCTTATTTAGAAAACTGTGTGCACATATTCATTGGTTGAGGACACTTAAAAGTAAGAAATTTGGAAGAGCATGAGGAGTGGTGAGAACACCGGGTTTAATGTAACAGGTAAAGGAACAGTATTCTTCAAGTGCCAAGTGTTGTTCAGTGTTTAAGGCCATAATGTATATATTGTAACTAAAAAAATGCATGAGATGATCTTTACTGGGCAATATTTTGCATAATTCTCATGCAAAAATAAGAGCATAGTTTAATAGTGGAAAGTAGAGCATGAGGAAAAAAAAGCACCAAGCAGACTGACTCTTCTGTTCACTACTTAAAAATGAAGGGAAACAGGTAAATAAGGGGGGAGAAGCCAGTGCTGGTGGGGGACCCTTGGAGCTGTGATGACTGTGCGGCTGATGTATTACCACAGTGGAAAGGGCAAATGTAATCGTGTTCCTTTTGTACAGGTAGTAAATAACTACATAGACTTTTAATGAGACAAAGAAATAAGTTACTAATTATCTTCTTGGCACAGGTGACACCAACAGATGTGTCTTTTGGCACTCAGTGTAGCTCCATGGCTTTTCAAGAGGGTTGCAAGCTGCCTGTGCAGGCCAGGCTTCCCAGTGTTTCTTCTCCAAACTCAGAGTTCCAACACTTAAATTTCTTTACTTTCTTTTCATGATTACACAGATTCTGTTGCCCTCAAGACTGGTGCAAAATCATACTCATTAAAGGTGCAAAGCTACCCTCCTGTCACTGTGTGCTCTTACAGCCTCTGTCACACATGAAGCCTTAAGTAGCCAGGCGCTGTGTGAAATGTTGCTAAAATGTATTTTACAGCTCCTGGTGTTTCTAATCCTATCCTGCAGTCAGATGTGCAACCTTCAGACCTGTGAGCCAAGCTAGCACTTTCCTTGGCTGCTCATTAGACCGCAATGGAAGGGCAGCCTTGATGTCTCCCCTTAGGAAAATGCTCCCTTCTATATACACTTTGCAGTCTGAACTTTGAAGTATTTTTTTACCTTTGTGACTGGCCCGCAGACCTCAGACACTAAACCCTCTGCATCTTAGTTGAAAGTGCTTTGATGAGATGAGGAAGAGCCTGTGCTGTTGACCTGTAGTCTAGCCCTTCTTGGGATAATGAAGAGGTTTTTCATCGCAGCAATGGAGCAGAACAGACGGCAGCAAAAGGGCTTGGTTCATGCTCAGGGGCTTTTTCTAAAGAACACATCCAAATGCACTCGCTTTAAACATTGTTTGGCAAAGAGCAGCCTGTTTTCCCAAGGGTAAAAGCTGGACAGTTTGGAGGAAGGCTTGTGGCTTAAAGATGATCCCATGCCTGCACTGATGAAAGATGTATGTTTTTTTATTAGAGAAGAGGCACTGGCAACAAGTGGCAGCTTCAGAGGCATAGGTTAAACCTTGGGAGAAACCCCTTCCCTAGGAGAGTGGTCCAGCACTGGAGTGAGCAGCTGTCTCAGGGGGGTGGTGTGCTTGCTGTCCTAGGAGTTCTTGAAGTATTGAGTAGTCTGGCAAGGGCTGTGCTGGCAGTGGAGTGGCTCTTACTGTGGGGAGCAGGTTGGTGTAGGTGATATCTGGAATTCCTTTCAGCTGATATTTCTGTTAAGTTTTTAAGTACCTGGCGACACCAGTAATTCACAGTAAAATTCACATAATTTTAGAGAAACCCCCAATTAACTGTCTCCCTGTTCTCTTGCTGTGACGGGTGTTAAGAGAGGATCCATTGGGATGAGGAGTGTGAGAGTAGTAAAGCATATAAGGTGCTGGATGGTTCTATCGCCAGGGGATTTTCCTTTACCAGTAAGGCTGGAATAAGCAAAAGCCCTGCTCAGGAGCACCTTAGCAGTTATCAGCAAGTTGATAGGCATTGGAAAGGCAAGATACTTGTCATCGTAGAAACAGTAAATAATAAATGCAGTTATGTCAAATAACTGGGTGTGAGTGATGTTAAGGAAGTTTAATTTTGGTTTTAACTGGCAATTCATCCTGCATCAGTTTTCTGTGATGTGAACTTAGGATCTTCTAAGTCTTGGGGTGGGGGATCCTTCCTGTTAATTGTCATTCTCATGTACCTCGTTCAGTGTGAATCTGGAGAAACAAAGCCCCTTAGGAAAAAAAAGTCTGAGAGCAGAGGTTCTGCATTGTTAATTATCACTTTTAATAAAACTGGGAATGAAGCTGTGACAAGCTGATGCCTGTGGAAAGTACATAAGATGGGGGAAAATCCACCTGTAATGAGAAAATCACTGCACCTCAACTTGGTAGCAGAGGCTTTTAGCTTTATCCCTTTTTACTGTTCAGGTACTAGAAGCAGTTATTGCCAGTGGCACAGGGAGGGGTCACATCTCCTCGTCTTTGTGGCAGAAATCCAGGAAGCAAGAAACTGCCACTGCCAAGCACATCAGTCTGCTGGTGATTGTGGGTTTTGACGGCTTTTTTTGGCTGCTCTTTACAGCTATCAGTTATGCACACTTGTGAGGAGAGGGATCACCTCTGAGTACAGGCTCCAGGGGAAGTGCTCAGCTGGATGTGAGGTTTGGAACAGGCTGGCTACATGAGCTGGTGCAGTGGCATTTTCCCTGTTCAGGGAATGAACCTCCAGTAGAATTGAAACAACAGGTTTTCTATTTCTGTGCACAGTTCCAGGTTGTACATAACCCCATCCCGGTCCCTCCTGGATCTTTTCTTCACATTACACCCCCTTATTCAGTGTTCCTTGTTTCAGACTTGGAATGCCCTCTTGTGCTGCTTCTGCTTTTAACTTTTCCCTTCTCTCACCTACTCTTTCTCTCATAGCATGTGTCCTCCTCAGCTTTCATTCTGTTTTAAATGTACGACAATGAGAAAAGTCCTGCAGCTTTTCCCTAGGTCCCCCCCTAGTGCAGCTGAGGTTCTTGAGCAGTTGATAGCAGCTCATCCAGCCTAAACAACAGCACTGGAAAAGGACCCAGTTCCACGCTGGAGAACTTCCTTGGGCCAGTCCTGAGAGCAGCCGCTGCACTTCTGCAAGTCTGATAGTGACCTGTGATCTTAGAGGACGCTACTAGTTTGGCTTTGCTGCTGTGAGTTGTGTAACTATGTCAGTTTGCAAATAAAAATCTAGAAAAAATATGTGAAAACCCAATAAACAGAAGAAGTGCAAGAGAGCCTGAATTCCTGTCAATGATATTTGTTAGGAGAGGTTCTTATTACCCTTTCATTAATTAAATATTGCCTCAGTTGTATACTACCCAATTTCACCCACTCTGTGTGCACACTGTGGTTTAAGTTAGTCCTCAGGGTTATGTAGTTTCTTCATTCGTTGCTGGTTGGCTCACAGTGTGTAGCCCGATGGGAGGCTTGCTTTAACTTTTACCTGCATGTGCATCGTCAATACTCACCAACTTTTGCTATCACAAGGTTCAGAGTGAAGCAAAGTCCTCCATTCAGGGTGCTGTGGTAACTTCAAGGTAGCATGTGCTTCTCCATGCCTCCAACTGGCCTGGAAAAAGCCTGTAACAATGTATTGGATTTCCAAAGCTGGCAATGTGAATTGTGCTGCTAGGCTCACAGAAGACTGGGAATCACTAGCTCAAGACAATCTTCTTCAGGTTAAGAGCGTGTGGGGGCCTCCTGCTTCTCTGCATCCACTGTCTGTGGATCCTTACACCAAACAACATCTTACCATTGCTAGCAAGCTCGAAGATGTAGCCCCTTCACGTGAATCAGAAGAGTTTAACTAAGGGGGAAATTTTGGATGGAGTTACAGCTTGGGTTTGTTACAGCAGAACAATTTATGTTATGTTAGGGCAGGGGTTCATCTGCCAGTTATGTCCCTACACTCACACAGTGAGGAAATGGCAGGCTGAGCAACTGGGCTGCTTATTCCCAGCTCCCTGTGCAGCAGTAATACAAAAGCATCCAAATTTCTGTATTATCCAAGCCAACTAATGAGATGTTTGTGGTTCACTTATCATTATACAGAATGTATCTCTAGTGACAAAAAAATAATAACTAGTAATTAGCCAGGACTTTCAAAAATGCTCCTAGCTGGTGAATAACTGCTGGGAAGCATGAATGTGATATGAAGCCAAATTAATTTGTAGGTAGAGGGGTCAGGGTGGAATTTTAGTGGTGCAAATGGGAAGGGACCTGTGCTCATTGTGACCAAATGGCTGTTCGTTTAGCTGGAGATTGCTCATACTTTAGATGGGAGCCCCGAACCATCAATTACTTAAATGTCATATTTGTTGATTTAGTCATAGCATAATTTGTTTGAAATTGTAGTGACTAGTTAGCAACCAATGATTTTTTCTCCACACCATTTGCAGATGGCACAGATTACTTAGGGCCAGTCAGATCCAGAGACATCTGAGAGTCACCGAAGGGCCTTAATCATCTGTGATGAATGAACAGGGATGTGGTGAAGGGCTGTTGACCAAGGCAAGCTGATCAAAAACTGTGATGTAGGAAGTTGATATCATTGCTTGGGACTAGGAAAAGTGAAATCACTCTTGAGGAAAGCTTAGTTTTCATTTTTGATTTGTTTAGGTTAGCAAGTTTCATTGCTGCCTTGATTCTAACCTTTACAGATGCACAAAGGAAATCATATTGGGTAAATATGTATGAAATAATAATTTCCTACTTTGGATGCTGTAATACTGTGAATAATCTCATTATACCATTTCTAAAACACAACAGAAGTGGAAGGGCTTCAGAGATCTGCAGCCAATATAGATTGATGGACAACAGTCATGTAGGAAGACTGTTAGGACTGTTAAATATCAGAAGATTCATAAACAGAGGTGCCCTAGACTTATTTGAAATAATGAACTGTACCACAACAATCAATCAGACAATCCTGTTTATCGTAACTCAAGAGCAAAGGAATAGTCAATCAAAATGACAAAAGTTTAATATTTAGGGGTTTATACCAAGCTAATCATAGAACACCACTGGGGTTTTCTTTAAAGTGTGGGTAATGAGAACATGTCACGCTACATTTGTTTTAAAAAAAAAAAAAAAAAGTGAGGAGACAAATCCTCCTCTTTGAAAGCATAAATGTGATCCAAAGAGCTTGGTCACTGGAAGAAGCTTCTACTGTGAGGAATATTATCCTCTTTCTTGCTGTGATTTTTTTTTCACCTTCACATGATGTATTTTCCCCCCCCAACCAATTTTAAGGGCTGATTATAGGTTACATAAATCATTGATATGATTCATCATAGCAATCCTCTTATTACCAGAAAATCCTTTTCATTACATGTTATTTTGATTGATCTTTATAAAGTTCCTACTTATGTTCCCAGAGGGCACACTTTGTGCCTACCGGACATAAACCTTTTTCACAGTTAATTGAGGCATTCAACCCCGTTTGCTGCATAGGAAAGAGGTGTACACGGGGCTATTAGCAAAACCATCTATCTCTATTATCAAGGCATCTGGTATTTTAAAGATTTGGATTTTTACATTCCTCTTTTTTAGAATTTGGCAAACATAAAGCTTACTGCTTCACTGGGGAGCTTAACCTCATTTGTGTAATTACAAAAAAGTTGTTCCAGTTACTGTTACACAAAATCTGTTGTTCAGTGGCTGTGGTAGAAAGCCAGGCACTCTAGTCTTAAGTTTATGCTATTTATTTTACATGTGATTATAGTTACAATAGTGTGGTCCCTTGGGTTACCCTCTCTGAGGATAACGAGATGGATTTAGCAGCAAAGTTACAAATGTTTGGGAAGCATCGATCCAAAAGCTGCTTCAGATCTGCAGAATGTTTTTTAGGCTGTACAATATTTATTCTGCAGAAATCAGCTATGGGAGCCAAATTTTCTTATTTGGTATGGGTTTCGGTTTTTCGTCATTGTTCCAGGAACAACTCAAATAAAATACCAAATCAATTTTTGATTAATGTTTCTGCCTCTTGTTAAGAGTTGATGATCCTCCTTTTCTGCACAGATTTCTGTTAGAGAACTGAATGGAGTAGACTTTCTGTGGTTTGAAACACAAAACAATTTCTCTCATTAGCTCAATACTACAGTAAGAATGAGCGTTGCTGTAACTAGTGGACCGAGCTGGGAGGAAAGCATTTGAGGGAAGCTTTTTTTTTTTTTTTTTTTTACTTAAATCAGTTCTTATAGTGGGGAAAACACAGATAAGTATGTAGGTCCGTAGGATTTCCCTCCCATAAAGTATCCATAGCCAAATCTTTAGTCAGTCATTCCTGATGATGTGTTTAAAGGCAGCAGAAATCTGATTTGTTTTAATTAATTACATGCTATAGTAATAGGTCAGTATGTGACTTCCAAGTTGGATGGATGGAGGGACCTGATGCTCTGCCTGTCAGGCAACTAGCAGCAATTTCCATAAAAAGTTAATACAAGATGACACCAGTATGTCCCTAACATAAGGAATCTTTGGTTCTCAGGGCAG
The DNA here is from genome assembly GCF_000691845.1 of Merops nubicus. NCBI lineage: Eukaryota > Metazoa > Chordata > Aves > Coraciiformes > Meropidae > Merops > Merops nubicus. The sequence goes on along the minus strand of NW_008596567.1, from coordinate 21,684 downwards.
TAATAAGAAAGTGAAGAATGAGCCAAATGACTGTTTCTGGAAGTCTTGAGAAATGAGGGAGAAGCAGCAGCAGCCAGGAAGGAACTGCTGGCTTCAGGGTGATCCCAAACCAGCCTGGAGGTCCCGAATGGAAAACTTCCCCTTCAGCTTTCCCTCTAACCCCATTTAAAAACTCAGACTCACAAAAATCATGACTGGATTTGACAGTATTAGTTATATTGTCTGATGGGTTCTGAGCTTCAGGCATGGATGAGGTCTTCAAGCAGCTACGACTCTAGGAACTGAACCCAAATGTCCTTTTGCAGTTGCTTATACACCTAAAGAAATTAAAACTGTTAGACTTGGCATAAATTGCAACGGGGGTTGTTTGAGGGTTTTTCTGTGGTAGCAGAGTTTGGTTTTTTTAATAGAAACAGGGCATGTAAAAACAGGAAATTATGTAAATGATTTGAGGTCTGTATCACATGCTTGTCCTTTGAATTCTCCTCTCCTTGTCTGGGAGAGGTTTGACAGTGCAGTGATTTCAGTTCCTGGATAGTTTTAAAGCTGAATGTGTTAATCTGGGAAATATGAACCATAATGGGGCATCATAGCCAGTCATACAGCCAGGGCAATGAAAACCTAATGTGGCAGATGCTGCAGAGTAAAAAACAAAAGGAAAAAGAAAAATAAATCCTGTGATCTAAAGTACTCATCAGTAGAAGTGGCTTTGATATTGTACCACTGAGCTCTGGATAGGTAGATGCCAGCGACTGAGAACCCTCATGAATAACCCATTTACAAGTGTGATCTCTTCCTTGGCCACCCGCACACAGAGACAAAGCTCTAATTCAATTGCAGTGTTCGTTACTTGTTGACTTGATCGCTGAGGTGTGTATGAGTGCTCTGCACCTCCAACCTGGCTTTAATAGGAACATCTCTAGGCAATTGAAACGCCTTAGTTAATGCAGTACCCAAAACCCCGCCGAGGTTCTGCACCTGATGTTGTTTTTCAGCAGCAGCTTAAGGCAGAGGAGCATGGGAAGAGGTTACAGAGTGATGTGGCTGAGTGGAAGCCAGCCTGCCCTTCTCGTTCAGGGCTACAAGGAAAGGGAAGGGGGCTGCTGCTTGCCTGGAGCAGGGTGGGAGTGTGGGGAAAACAACAGCTTATGAGTCCTGTCAAATAAAAGGCATTGGCTTCTCTGTCCTCCTGAATGTCCCACATGGGGCATATCAGCATCCTCCACTAACAACGTGCTTGAAAACTCCGGCTTTTACTGGTGTTGCAATCTTGCATCTGCCATCCTGATAAAAACATTCAACCTGCCAAGTGTGTGCTCATCTGTGGTGATAATGGAGAAATACATAATTGACTTAACTTGAGAGCAACCCGCAGTGCTACCCCATGCCAGCAGCCTGGTGGAATACTGCAAAGAGGAACGAGTGTAAAGTGCATCTCTCGGTCGTCTTCAGCTGCCTGCGACGGATGCTTGTCCAGGCCAGCACTGGTCCATGCTGGTGTCAGGGTATGTGTTAAATACCAACAAAATGCACTCTTTGCTGCCCAGCAGCTAACCCAGAGCAACAGGGTTCAGAGCTTGTTGTTTAGAACAGAATTGCTGGGTGGGTCCTGGGCTCTATACGGGTAGACACACGGAGGTGGAAAGCGTGTTTATGTTTATCCCAGCATGTCGGGGTGGGGGGAGGGAGGAGGCCTTTTCCTTTCCTCCCCTACAATGTGTCATGTTCTCTTAGGCAGTACAGAAGAGGCATTGACAAAAAGCCTCTGCATTGGCAGAATTACTGAGAAAATTCCAAATGCAAAAGCTGAACCAGTATCACAGATACTTAAAACAAAGGAAAGGAAAATTGTGTCAGATGTTGCTGAGGTTAGCAGCACAGTGCTAAGTTGTTCAGGGGCAGAAATTTTTTGCATGTTTAAAAGAAAAAAAAAAAGCAAGGGAGAGAGAGAAGAAGATGAGAACTGGAATCAGGGGGAGAGGTTGAGGAACAGAGGGAGTCTGAGAATGAGGGGCGGGGGGGAGAGGGGAATGTGCTGTACACTTAGCTGAGCAGCCGGCAGAAAAGCTTCAAACGGAGGATTTCTCAGCTTTAGATGCCTGCCAGTTGTTTGCAGGCACACCATCCTTAAAGGATGTGGACTAAAGGCGAGTCAGAGGGACTCCAGACGTTAGGGATTGTGGTGGTGGTGTGCTCCTCTCTGAAACTTTTGCACTACCTCGGGCTAATTGACTTGTCAGATGGTAAGAGAACTTCCAAGTTTTCCAGCTCCTGTTTACTTTTGTTGAAATCTGTTTCAGCAGAGCCACTGGAGGTAGCAGGCAGGCTGTGGGAAGGAAAGCACTGGCTGTTGATTCTCAACACTGTCTTCATCTTTATTAACAGTCATACTGGCTGCAGAGAGGGAATTATGCTTTATGCTTTACTGAGGACTATTGTTTGCTTTCGATATATTACCACAGCCAGGGAGAATCTGAAGGTATAATTTTTTTTTTGTCTTGCTTATTTTCTTAATTAATTTTCTTATTGTTAATTATTTTCTCTCTTGAAAATAGTATCAACCTAGAAAAAGGAATATCTCCCTGGAGCTAATGAAAGCACAGCTGATAATTAGGTGTATGATTTCATAAGGCTACCTAAAATGATTCGGTTGTGATATTTGCAGATTAAAGACGATGTAATGAATGAGAATAAAAAAAAAAACTTCTCTATATTTGCTGTCCAGACACTTCAGCAAAGTAACCTTAAGCAAAATAACGTAGAGAAAAGTATTTTAATATTTATGGTTTCACCTATCGAACTGGAAGATTTGGTCTCTCTTCAACTTACCAATGTAATGAACTTTCTTTTTCTTAAAGGTTTTCCTGGCTGAGTAAAGCATATGTGTTTTAAAAATTAAGTAAGCTTTGGGGATCATATTATCTATTCATAAAGGGGTGGAGATATCATTGAATTTTGAAACAAAATAACTTTTTGATTAAGGAAATTTGGTTTTTTGGGTTTTTTTTTTTGTTTGTTTGTTTTTTTAAAAAAAAGAGACTTCCAAGTCACTGAGTGTATTCTTGCTTCGATCACTAACTGTGCCAAGTTTATCTAGCAAAGGAAATAGCAATGATAAAATATTAGCGTAAACACCTATGTTACTTAATTCAGACAGTATCTCTAAAATATGAACAAGCTAAGGCTGACAAAAGATTGAATAAAAGTAGAGGTAATTTTTATATAAAATATTTTTCACTGGATAATGTTAAAAGCAAGAAAAGCAGATGAAATTTTAACCTTTCTACTGCAAAATCAGTGTTGTCACATAATCCTAGAAATCCTCCTGCAGGATCAGGAACAAATATGAAAAGTGGTCTAAATACAAGAGTTCTTTTATTTAGACTAAGAGAAGATGTAAATTGTAATCTTTGTCATTAGATTAATGTCGATATTCCTCATGACAAAATAAGTATCATGGGAGCTTTTAGTTTACTCCTAGACTGTATGTCACTGGAGCTCAATTATATAATTACAAATATATTAATATCTCTGACAATGACAGTTAGTTTCAAATAATGACAGCAGAAGTACTCGCCTTCAAAATAAGCTGTCAAGTCAAATGCTGAGACAATTGCATTGCTACCTGTTCAACTGCAAGAACATTTTTATACCTTCTTTCCAGACCTAATTACTGTAATTCCACTGTCTGCTCTTTTCAAAGCAACTGCTTTTCCCAGAAGAGTCTCCCCAGTGTTTCCTCAGCAAGTCAAATATGTGACAGGTGAGAAAGTTGTGTGTTCAGAAATGAAATGAGCGCAGGGGAGCAAATCTTCCCAACCTGGCCACACTTTGTGGTCATCAGTCAGGAATCCTTCAATGCATACAGGTGTAGAAGGTAGCAGCATTTTCTTTTAACTCTTTGTAGGGGAACACTGTCAGATTGTGATTACCTAACAAGGTGTAGGAGCATGATACTATAAACCTTTTTAGCGTTGGGTAATTTTTCCCAGTATTTTTTTTTTCTGGTTGCAAAATTATTCACTGGAAGACCAAGATGTATTTATTTGGTACTCATTACATTACAGGAGCTTGTGCTTTACCCTTCTGACTCCATACCTGTGCTGAAAATTACTTATATGCGTAAACAGTAACATTAGTGTTCTGCAGTTTGTTATTAATGTAGTGCAACATGGATTTCAGTCACTTGGAAATCTTTAAAGATGGTATTAAACTGTTTTCTGTCATGTCCTAGGTGGCAGTGATGGGAAAGGTGCAGTGGGTGCTTATATTGCAATATAAATATTTCTAATGTCTTCATATTCACTAGAATTGATCACTGCTTTTTATTTATAAACATATAGAGATTTCATGTGCTTTCTCATGGCTAGGTGATATACCATTAAACTAAACTGCTGAAATTAGCTATACTCTTGGTTCTTTTGAGAACTAGAATTCTTCCATCTCCTGTAGGTGAAAGGGGTTTACTTGCACAGTGTTCCTTTGTCCTGTTTAAAGAAAGTAACAGACCAAGCCAACCCAAAACCTGAGCACTGATTCTTTGTTAGTCAAATGTGAGAAGCAATAATTATGGGGAGGGAAATAGTGTGGGCATTAATCTGGAAAATGTGAATTTGTGGAGTTTACTGCAGCTGAAAGCATGTTTGCTCCGTTCCACCTTCTCTGTTAGTTATGTTCCAGAGGTCAGGTCCTGCTTTTGTTATTAGTTCGTTCAGATGTTGGACTGGAATCAATAAGACCAGAGACATTGGTGTCAGTTTTTATCTCTGAGCACAACCTAAAACCGGTTAGCATTTTTAAATAAAATATTAAACCAATAGGAAATTTATTTTTTCTGATTTTTTCTGTTCCACCTGAAATGACAGTAGAGCGAGTCTGTGTGAAACGATCCTCAGCCAAATAGGAGAGCTCCAGTAAGATCAGACCTTTGTACTGTTTGTGGTTTTAGAATTCTTCATTAGAATGTTCCCATTTGCTTCGAGCCAAGGGGAGGAGGGTAGTGTCTAGATAGAGTTAAGAGGCAAGATTTGCTTAGCTGGAGAAAAGTTCTGCAAAGTGTAGGGTAATGATTTGTGAGCCTAATAGGTACAGAAATGATGATTAGTTGCTTTATGCTACTCTTGGTGTTCTGACTTTTTTGGGGTTCCTTGTACATTGGCTGCATCACTGCTTGCCACTCCATGCTTTGGCAGAGAGCTGCTGCAGTCTCGTTATGTTAGTGCCCAGCTCCTAAAACCTACACTACATCTAAAAGGGTGGGCTAAGAGCTGAAGATACAACAGTGCATCTACAAAAAATTTGATGTATGACATATCATTTGGGGAAACATCTGGTGAAACCCTGTACTAACTTACAGTTGGGGGCCAAAAACCTTCTCTGTAACTTGTGCCTAAATTCTGGTTATACATTTGTTTTATGAGTTTGGCTTTAACTCAGCTTCTTTGCAGAACATCTATCCATCCTCCAGGTCCCCTTGAAGCATTCATAAATCATATTTCTTCAAATTAGAGGGATCCAGAGCAAACAGGAATTGTGCGTTTGGCCTAATTCAGTGTTGATTCAGTAATACCTGTGGCAGGGTACAAACCCCTGAAAACTAACAGAGTAAAATATACCGTCGAGTATGTTGTCGGGGATTTAGCTTTTTAATGCAGGAAACCCTGCTTTCCTTAGCTGTAGCCACTTATTTTACGACAGAAGGTTAGAAGCAGGAACTCAAATATTTTTCTTGATTGAATGAATAAATTTATAATAAACAAATCAGCTATCTTGGGTGCTTCAGAGGTTGTTGGTGAATGTATCTATATAATTCAACAGTATGTCAAAAATGTACAGCCAAACAGTAGATTCATTTGCCACTGAGTGAAATAGTTTTCGTATGATTGCCGATACAGATGGGGTCCTAAAGCCAGTTCCCTGTAAAGTCACCAGAATAAGTGCTTCCAGGGCACCCGTTCTCATGGGGTGTGTCCAGTACCTGAGGTTAAACAGAGAGAGGAGATGGACGGTTACTGTTGTATCAAGTAACCCTTCAAGAAACCCAGACCTCAGACCTAGAGGCTTGTTTCTCATTGTGCCTTTAATTGACAGTGGCCGAGTTCAAAACAAGACTAGCTGAATCCTGAAGCAGGAACTCTGCCCAAATTCAGAACCTAGGTAACCACAAAGGGGTAAGATTTATTATCTGGTAACTGGTCACTTCAAACTGTATTATTATTGCCTGTAGCACTGCTGCAAGTGCTGCAGCTGGGAATAGTCAAAGACAAATCTTACCTGATATTGATTTGACTCATGTGGTTGTTTTAAGTAGTAGTATATGAAACCTCTGAAGAGCTCTGCACAAGGGGTGGACCAGTGTTACTGCCCTGGCTGCCTGAGCCCAGCTCTACAAAGATGTGTGTTGGCCAGCTGCAACAGATACTAGGTGATGTGTAGTGAAATACATATTCCTGCTTGCTTTTATAATTCTGTAAGTTATCCTTATTCCATGTTTGGATTAATCAGTATTCTTTATAAAAGCTCTTGTCAGGAGTATGTTCTTTCCTTTTAGCTTCAGATGGGAACTTCATACCCACCTCAGACAGAAGAGAGGAGGGGAGGGCTTTAAGCAAACTGAAAATTGGAATCTCCCTCTTCTCCAGGGTATCCCCTGGGAAGGTGCTTAGCTGTAAGGTATCAGGGACCCAAAATGCTGGTTTCAGTCCATTACTGCTGCATGGTGCAGAGGCTGTACTACAGCCAAATCAGCACATTTCTTTAATGCCTTCCCAGTGACTTCAGTTATTCTCAACTCTTGTGCACATTCTTCTGCATCCAAGGCAGGAACCACATGTTTGTGTTTTGGGCGCCAGGCTGTCCAGACAGAGCCAGTGTGAGCCTCTGCCATAGGCCAGGGGCGAGCTGAGCAGCCTGTGGGCAGGATGCTGTGCTGGAGTCACTGCTGGGGTGTCTCAGAACAGTGCTGCTGGTGGAGCATGCAGCAATACACAAACACACGAGTTCAGTTCCTCTCCCCACTACGCTAACTCCTCCACTTGTTCTATTCCTGCAGTTACTCTTGCCTCTTAGGGAAGGTAAGAATAACTATTATACTCTTCAGAGGGCACAAATGAGAGGTGCTATAAACATGCAATCCATAATCACAGGCCCTGTCCCCTGAAGCACAGGGCAGCAGGCACCCGAGCCTGTACACGGCATCCCCTAGTCCTCCGTTATTGTCACCGCAGGATCCTTCTGTTGGCTTCCTTGATGCAGTTTCTCTTTTGGTCTTCCCCATAAAAATTGATTGCCTTTTTTTTTTTGTTTTTTAATTAATGGTGTACCTGATGACCGTTGATGGCTGCTTGAAATTTGTGGTTTTGTTTTGGTTTTTTTTGTACTGTGTTCTAGTAGGGCACCTCCCTACCTGGACCTTCAGTCATGCTCGCTCAGGTGAGCTGAGAAGTACAATGCAAATTAAATATTTTTCGTTATTTCATGGCCCTGCCTTCCTGGCAGGACCCTATACAACTTTTGAACAGGAAAATCAGGGACCTATAAAACTTTCAAAGTTAAGGCTTTGCAATATTTGTTAGCCTTAAGGATTGCTCAGTTGCACTCGTGAAAACCCCAGTTAGCCGTGTAACAGAATGCAATATGCTGCAGCATGCCACTGCAATGAGAATGCTCCCATGCCTCCTCAGGTCGAGTTAGCCTTGCACTGGCCCTGCCACTACAATTGAAATTCTGTATTTCAAGGAGTGCTCTTTGCAAGCAAAGGTGGATGTCTCTTTGCATGGTTCAGTATGAGATCTAATAGAAAACATGTATAGTTTGATCTGAAACAGAGATATTTTCCTTTGGAGGTCCCTTCCATCCCAGACATTATATGATTTTATGATTTTGATGTTGTTATTCTTTCATAAACCTCCCTCTTGCTCTTGAGGTAATCTGCACACTCCTTCCTCTCATACATGACTTCATGTAACTAATTATGTCACACACAGGTAGTGGTAGTTTTTCTGTGAGGAATGTTTTGACAAGGCCATCCTGGACTGTATGAAGAGTACTGAGGATGCAGTAGCCTTCTCCCCTCTCAGCCCCATTCACTTCCACATCTTGCAGCAGTGTGAATTTTCATGCTTTTAGCCCTCAAACTGTCCATAGGGTATGGTGGTATATTTAAGCACATCCACGACTTCATGATTCTATACAAAATTACTGCTTTTTCCTGTTGATGAGAGTGTAGGAAACTGAATCAGTTTGGTAGATCAACATCCTGGGCTCTGGTTCTTGCTGCATCTATTAAATCCTGGCACCTCCACTAGATCTGAGATTTTTCGTGGGATATTGGTCTGAGTGAGGTTTATGCAATTATTTACTATTCGGTTAGAAACAGTGACATACGGCAGTAAAAATCTGTCTTAAAAACCCATACAAACAACAAACCTGTGCTGGGTTATTGGTTTCAGAACCTTGCCTTTTTGGGGTTTTTGTGGCTAGGGATATATCTTACTAATGTGTTCTCGTGTCCATGTTTGCATAGGTGTACCACACCTTGAAATATTCAGCTCCTTCAGAAGCTTTGGTCACTTGCAAGACAAACCATCACATGACAAAGGGAAACAGTCAGACAATAAGTGCCTAAACTATTGCTACTACTTGGTCTTAATACTTTAGAGCATTATCTTGCTTCATGAGGATATTATTCATGTCCATATGGTAAAACAGCAGTGCTTAATCTAGAGCCATGAAGGGACAGAACTAGGCTTGTACAGCCAAAATTAACTTGAGAGTTCTTATTGTTTGGTATCTTGTCTGTGCTCTTCTTGCATCGGGTTTTGTCCCTGTAAATCTGGGGAAGTGCATTATATGCATTTATAATCTATTTCTATATAGCTTTTTAAAAGTTATTCCAATTATTACAGGTTCCCTGTAATAAAATCTCTGAATTTGTTGCAGCACTTTCAGCTTTCAAGGTTTCCTCTCATGCAATTAGATAGCCCCTAGACTTCATTACACAGTCTGTTGCAGAAGCTCCTGAAGATGGGTAGCCTTGATACAGCCCGAGCTTTTGGCTCCCGATTGGGGATGAAGTGAATTTTGTTTGCTGCACATCACCTTCTGATTCCCCAGGCCTGGTGGCATTTGCTAGTGCTTAAGGAGTCTCTACAGATTAGCTTCTGACAGCTGCTTCTGATCTTCCCTGGCTTTCCTCTCAGCTTCAGCTCTGCTAAGGAGTGGGAGAGGTTTTGACTTAGTTGGATTAATTGCAGTCATTCCACTCCCTGAGGAACTTTATTTAAGTTGTTTGTGCCATTGCTGTCTTAACATTGAAGCCTTTAGTGTCCAGCACTCTTTCAGACAGGCAATTTAAACCTTTTAACTAGGAGGGGTTTGTTTTAGCAGCAGAGATTCTGCCTCAACCCTCTGGATCTACAGAGGGATTTGGTTAGTAGCCGTAATTACTGGTGGCTGTGTGTTTACCAGAGCATACTGCACTGCTCTGCTGTTTATACTTTGATGTTAGCAGCAGAGCAACTGTGACACACCTTTCTCTTGAAATAATAATTTCTTAATCACTTATGTTCATGTTGTATAGGGCTTCCCATGTTTCCCATCTCTCCGTCCTGTGTCCCCGCGTCTGTTAAAACTACCTCATGTATTTGTACACATGCATGCTATTTTTTTGTGTGGTTTATGAATTTACTTCTGCTCTTCACATTAACATCCTTCTGCTTTTTATCAAAAGGCTCCAAATGTCACTGTTTTACAGAACCTGGGACAGGACCTGAAGTTCTGCCCTGTTAGTCTCTCTGCCCTGGGGCAATCCCATCGTCACAGTACCGTACTAAAACCTACTCTTCTTGCTTACTTGCATTTCTGTGTTCAAGTAAAGCTAACGTGAAATATGCGTATAAAAAAGAAAGTAATGTCAAAGCTGTTTGCTGGTCCCCTTTCCCATCTAGACTTTCCTGAATCTTTACTGTGTCTATCACACAGTCTGGTCCACAGACTTCCCTGCCAGTATTTAGTGTCTCCTTGCTTACTTGGATCAGTGCTTTCCTGCTTACACAGTCAGGAGCTCGGTTTTATTTAATTCCGCTTCTTAATAATAACACAGTACCCCTTTTCCAGCTCTGTTAATGCTCTCATTATCTGCCCCTCGCTCTAGAGGGGACAGTTAAGTACTCGGAAATCAAAAGTGGCAGATTATCATGTCTCCTAAACCATAGCAGCAGATACTGATCTTCATAAGCAAGGTTACTAAAGCTGTTGCCAAAAATTTGTAACAACTCTACAGATGGAATCATATTTTCCCAGTTCCCAAGTGACAGTATTGCATTTTCCCTTTTCGAAAGGGGAGGGGAAGTGTGGAACGACAAACTGTGGTCCTGATCCTGCCTTAGAGGTTACCAGCTGTTTCTTTCTGTGCTATTTTATGCAAAGAACTGGTTAGAAAACAGTTCGTGTTTTGCAGCAATTCAGTAAAAACATCTTTCTTCAGGGTTATTCAATAATGCTGAAATTTTGAAACTTTCATGGCTGTTATCTCACAAGTTCCTTGAGTGAGACATAACAACTAATTGATTTACTTAAAAGCATTTACTTTGCAAACTCCAGGTTCACATCAGTAGGTACAAGTATCCCACAAGCACCCCATCCCTTGCACAGGCACAAACCTGCAAGTCACTTGGTGGCATTACACTCACCTGCCAAAGCTGTAGCTTTTAACTGCTGTTTTGGGAAAAGAAGCTGTTATGGGCAAAGTATGTAAATGCTTCATAAAGTTACAGGAAAGCAGATGTGGAAGGTGAAGAGGTCTCCTAGTCCACCCTCCTGCCTCAAAGCAGGGTTGTAACTGTGGCAGCATGGCAAACTTGTGACAAGTGTTATTTTGTCTTCAGTCCACCAGTGGACATATGGAGAACAGATTATTTCTTTTATCTTTGTACAAGCTTGGTGAAGAGTGTTGTGTTCTTTCAGGTTCCTCTTCGCGGGCCTAAATAACTAATTCTTTTAGTCTTTCATTGTTTGTGATATGATTTAGCCTCCGGTCATTTCCATTGCTCTTTCCTGAAGTGTTCGTTGTCAATGCATGTCTGTCTTGAAGCTGTGACCTAAGTGGCACTGAGCACAGCAGAGGGATTTTTTCCTGTGGCCTGTTTGAAGAGCTGGAGAACTGCTTGTTGTCTTTGCAGCACCACGACACCAGTCATTTGTGTTCAGCTTCTGACCCACCAAACTGTGCAGATCTCCAGCCTGGCCAGCTGGGTTTCTGTGGTTTGTTCTGTTGGTGAACTCGTAGCCCTTTGTTTTTTCTCAGTTTCATCAAGTTGCTTTCAGGCCTTCTCTCAATTTGTGCAGGTCTCCCTCAGTCCTTTCCAGCGTGACGATACCTGTTCTGTTTGATCATCCAGCTTGGTAATAAATATATTGACCATGACTAGACCCAGAAAAAACCTCAGTGGAGTTGTGCTCAATCCCTTCTGTTGTTTTGATGCTGAAGCACTGAGAACTGCCCTCTGAATAGCTGTCCAACCAGCTTCCATCTACCTTATGGAGGTTTTGTAGGCCATTCTTTCCCCAGCTTCCAGAGGAGAATGATAAGTGAGACAGGGCCAAAAAGTATTACTTGGATGCAGATATAATGCGTTCTCTGTTCTTCTTCCTGCACAATGACACGTTATCTCAGTTCAGTTTTATTCTTCTGCAGTACTGACAGTTCAGTAACCCACACTTGTAAGCATACGTCATTGGTCATCCCAGCATTTCCTGAGAACTGAACTGAGAGGCCAAAAAATTATATCGTCCTGTAATCCTTCCCTATCATTTAGCTCTGTGTCCCTTCCAGGGCAAAACAGAAAGTCCTGTCTTTGGCCTCCCAGTTTCCTGAAAGCAGGGAAAACACAGTGGTCACAGGTCCTGGGAAGCTAGGAGGGAAGACAGGAATGGGAACATGGTGGGAGACATTGCCCATAGCCTTTTGTTTTGGTTGTCTTTTAGACACTCTGCCTGAGGTGCTGTTCTCTTTCTGTGTGGTGCAAAGAAGTGGTGCAGGATCACCTCCTCCCAGGCAGTGCAGGGGCAGCTGGTACAGACCCCCTGGTTTGTGATACACTGGTTGGGGATATAGTAGTGAGCTGCTCACTCTGGATAACAAATTTGAAAGCCGGAGATGCTGACTCGCTTTGTTTTCTTTGGCTAGTTCTCTCCCAGCCCTATATGCTTTAGTTGCTGGTATAGCTCTTAAAAAATTGTAACACTCCATGGTTTCTTAATTATGGTCTATGCATTTTTGATGTGGGACTCTATCTGGGGGTCTGCCCTGCCCATCCAAAATTACTAACATGTAATTTCAGGACAAATGCAATACTGAGAAGATGGAAAATGCCCTTTCTCCTTCATGTGGCAAAAATGCACCACCTGTGTTTTACCGTTCCTGCCAAAGTCATCAGCTGTGTAAGCATTCACTCTGAGATCAATAACATTTTGTGGAACTGTCACAGGGGTGTAGTTCAGTCAGTCTTCCCTTAGGATGCATTCTGGGTTTGTGCTTTTCCTTCAGCTTTAACAGTTCTGATTGAGTAGATATGGATTTTATTTTCAGTCCATGTGTACACTAGACGTGCTGCCTGTGCAGCATGGCAAGCCTTGCTCTTCAGAAAGCATCTCCCCATCACCAGACCCTTCTTCAACAGAAAGCATTGCAGGAGAAAAAGAAGCATTTACATAATACTCACCTGCGGCAGCAGAGAGGCTAAGAAATGCTATTTTAATTGCCATTCATATTCTAGTGAAGAGGGTGCATCAGGTTGTAGTGCTGAAAGACACAGGAATGAAATAGAACTGTGAAGAAAAACAGAGTAACAGTGTCCTTTTGAGAGCACAAACCACGTGTTTCAATAAATCAAGACGTGCCATCAGCAGAGAGTGCAAGCACAGCAGACTGCATGAAAGTGTTTTGGAGGAGTGAGCATGACTGAAGGGATAGAAGTGCCCTCCATGAAATTCTGCAGCAGATGGCCAAGAGAAGAAAGGGATGTGTTTTCAGTGGGGAGACAGAGTGCTGGAGGGGCAGATGAAAGTAAACTCCTCTGAAGTGGAAGTGCTTATTGTGCTTTATGCCTTCACACAAAGGACTTGAAGAGCTTGGGTGCTGAGCTGACTTACAAGTTTGTTAACGGTTTGAAAAGTGCAGACCTTTGCATACTGAGGAATCAGCTAGATAACTATCTTAATTAGTTACTTTACTAAGCATAACTTCAAAGGGGGTGACCTGGGCCTTTTTTTAAAAAACACGGTAGGCATGCAAAAAGAGTACACCAATATACTACAGCAAAACTTACAACATCTCACACTAACTCCATTATTTCTGGGCTTCTGTTAATTCCCCGTGTATACAAAAATGTAATAGGACAGGAGGTTTGTATCTATTTGCAATCTTTCTTTCCATCTTGTCTCTCTCCCTTCAGACTTCCTAAATCCATCACTTGTATCTGCTGGGTAAAAGGATGTTAGAATAGGTTAATATTCTGTAGACTATTTCAAAATAAATTGAATAAAATTGCAAAAAAAAACTTGATGGACACCCTCAATTCCATTGCAAGGATTTTTGTTTGGCTTCATTTTCTTTCAAGATAAAACACGTAGATGGTAAGTTGTTCTAGCATATTTCTGAAAAGGAGGAAGTTGTGTTTTACCTCTTAGAGCTGCAGGAGAGACTGTGGACTGGAACGTGCTGCATGAAATCAGCTTTGCAAAATAGCAAGCTCCAGGCAGCCCCTCCACTGCAGAAACACGTGTGCACGAGGGGAGGTTTGGTGCTGTGTGATGCACTCACACGTGTGGATCCACACCAGGGCAGATTGCAGTGGAGAACGGTGGAGGCTTTGGGGCATTGGGCCTGCAAAGTAGATCTATGTTTTAAGCAAACTCTGGCGTGCGTTACAAAAAAATATATATACATACGTCTTCTGAATGGCAGCATCACTGAGCAGGAGTTTGTCCTTGTGCAAAGCTTATTTCTGAGAGCCTGTCAAAGCAATTAGTAATTTATAACCTGTGGAAGTGTTGGCTAGAGAAGTTAGACGTGTCAGACTGCTTGGCAGATGTTCTGGTGTCTGTGATTGATTGGTACAGATCAAATTGGGTACTCTTGATAAGCCTGGCCTTCTGTTCTCTCACTGTTTATTGTCTCTTCCCCTTCAAGATCTTTCTCTGACATGTTTTGGGATGGAAGAGCAGTTGGATCATGGGGGATTTGGGCAGGATTGTGCATCAGTCCCACAGAGGTTACTTTGTTTAGCAGGGAGAGTGTTTCCAAAACCATGTAATGGAAAAAGACCCAACCTCCTGAAGGTTAACGCAGAATATATAAATGTAATCTGGAGGGATTTCGTTTTTGCACAATTTTTTTTTTCCTTTTAAATATATCACAGCAGCAAAGTTGCATAGTGTCAACAGGTGTGAAAGGTCCAGTCTAACCTCTGATTGTCCTTATCTACCAATCCTCAGGGGGACAGAGAGAATCTTCTGTGAAGCACATCTTTGTTGATAAATTTAATTAAAATGTATCAGCAAGCTAGAGGCACAAGTTGGAGATGCTTTAAATGAAAAGCTATGTCTATCTGGATGCGAAGATGTTCCATTTCCTTGCAGTGAGAGCTTGTCACATTGCAGGGGGTTAGAATGGATGTCTGAATTTTGAGCGACATCCGAATGCAGACGTTGTTTGACTCGTGAAGTTGATGAGATGGACTGTTGCTGGTGTGGACGCAGAGCACCAGCACAAGGGCAAGCTTTCTAAGGAAGCCCTCTTGTGACAGTAAATCTGTCTAAACGTCCTCAACATACCTTTGGGCAGGCTTGGCTTTGGAGAACACTTCAGAATATTTCAGAAGGGGTTGAAATGTCAGCCAGTTTTGTTTGGAAGGAATTCACATTTCTCTGATCCTTCCAGCTCTCACAACTGCTTCAGATGCCTTCAGGTTTTGCAACACAAAGACCCTGTCAGGTTGATGTAATTTTTTTCTCTTCTGTTCAATTCAGCAATTGCTTATACACCTTATAGGCTCCTGTAACAGCACACTGATCTTATTATGGTGCATTTTGGAGGTAATTTAGTGCATGTAGCGATGGTACAATATTGTGTTCTGTCCACTTTAATACAGCTGATGTGGTGACTTCCTCCTGTGGAGCAGACATTGGAGTAGCACAGGAACTCTATGTCGCTGAGCGAATGCTAAAATAATGTTTGTCAAATCTAGAAATTCAAACTAAGTAGCAGAATATATCTATTACAGCTATTTATGGTGTTTACCTACCTTGTCATGGGGCGTTTAACTTGAAATGCCATCTGATAGGTGAAATTCAGGATGTGGTGTGAAAAGATCTGGGTTCTAATCCTGTCTGGCCAGTGTCCTGCTCGGTGACTTGCCATGAAATCAGTCCCATTAAAAAGGTCTAGTTAATGAAGACAAAATTCTAATGCAATTTCTTTGACTGCTATAAAATTTTCAAGGAATTATTTGTCAGAAGACAGGAGCTTATGTCCTTCTTCTTATCCTATTCTGAAAGTATAATACTTTGATAATCACTATCAATTTGATTATTTTGTCACCAGTTAAGTTTTCTCAGAACACTATTTACATGCCTGTTTCTTTCCCTTGCATCAACAGTTTCACAGAAGCATTAAACATTAAAAAAAAAATCGTATCTGTGCAGTATATAATGCTTTTCAGATAGAATCTTTTTAGCTCTGTTGGTGTCAAATAGGCTTTTACATTTATACTGAGCTGCAGGATGATAATCTGAGCTTTTCTCGTGGAATTAAAACATAGCAGAGTTTGGGGGAGGCATGGCAGCTGTGCAGGTTGGGTCTGCATGGCACAAAGAGCTGGTGTTTGGTTGCAGGCTAATGTGTAAATGATTTAAAACCTTGGTATGTTCCGTACCAGAATGTGATGACATTAACATGGACTGCTTATGGCCCAGCATACGCACGTGTTCTTCCAGACCCCTCCTCCATTTTTAACTGCTTTGCTGAAAACTTAATTGATATCCCCAAAACTCTAATAATTTAAATAATTTATATATACCAATTAGCTGTCTGGATGATGCCAAAAGTCTTTCATTTCACCAACCCTGAAACTGTACCTCCTCCAAAATGAAATCAAAGCATTCTGCAGTATTAACACCATTATAAACTTTGGAAGTTAGTTAATAGCACAGCAGATGGATTGTGTGTGCGAGGCTCTGCATGTGTGGCCTATGGAACCACTTTGAAATGCGGAGTCCACGCAGAGGCTTCCTCCCTCTTGAGTTCCACCTGCCCTCTCCGTTTGGGTCCAGGAGCAGTGAGAGCCGTGAGCAGCACTGCACCCATGTGCAGAGGAGATTCCTGTGCTGGAACTCTTGTCATCATGCTGCTTTTGGGAAAACAAGGAGAGGAATTGGTGTTGCTGGGTAAGTGTAAGATAATGTAGTCTTATTTTAAAACCTGCTTTGCCTTTCACTGGTTCTAGCTGAAGTCCTCTAACTTCTGCTTTTTTTTTTTTTTCCCCCCTGGTTTTTTTATGGGTGAGAAGAGTACCTGTCCCTTGGAGCTCTCTCTGTACCTCATAAATTCCAGTTTTCTGTTGAGAGAAGTGCCAGAGAGCATCAGGTGGGGTAGTGCTGGTCATAACCAAGCTCCATCTGACACTGTAGTAAAGTTTGGACAAAAAAGTAATAAAACCATCTACTGCTTTGGAATAAATCCTTATCAGACAAAATTGCTGCTTCTTAAGGGGTGCAACATTAGCATAAGTGGAGAAGAAAATGCTTCTTCCAGGTATACATCTTAGATGTAAGGATGCGAAGAAATCTTGCCTTTTGTATTTGGATGAGAATTTACCAGAAAGAACAGGTGAAGTTTTTGATTTTACTAAAAAAAATCTTTTTTTGCTCTTCTTTCTACCCCCCTCTTTTTGGTATTTTTAAAGTGATATTATGAGGCTCTTTAAACTGGTTTCATTACAGTTAATTCCTCTTCTCCTCGTGTGGTGGCAGCTTTATGTACCAATTTTTTATTATACCCAGAAGCTTTCTGCATGCTAGTAAATAACGGTGGTGAATTTTTATATGAAATAAATGTGGTTTCTCAATGCAGCAGAAAGGAAAATAAGTCTTCTGTTTTTTTCTCTCCATGCATCTTTAAATTACAATCATTAAACAGTGTGAAAACAGCATTTATTTTAAAGAGGCATGGCCAGTTTAAAAACTACAGTTCTTTGACTTATGCTGTTACTGATAACTCAGGTCATCATTACACAGCGAGTGTCTGGAATATTGTAAACAGATTTTTTTCTAAATAACTAATACTGTCTGTAAACAGCAGTTAGCTGTGCTCTTTGTTCTTGTTCCTGAAGTGAATTCCCATGAGCAGTCAGCCTGGTTGTGTCCTGGTTTTCAAACACTGGCAAGAACTGCAGGAAAGCTTCTCTAGCATTCCATGTTTTGAAACCCAGTATCATTTCTCTGGACTTGAATAAATTATGTTGGTAGAGGGAGACGTTTCCTTCGGCTGAAGAACATCCTTGAGGATTGCAGGGTGAGGCTGCTTTTCTTCAGGAAATTGAGTTAGAGGCACTCATAATTGGAAAGGGATAGCTATTTAAATAGTCAATATAAATGGAACATAATTAACATTACCTTAATCCCTCTCCCATGATTCTTAAATCCACACATGGGAACCTCAAATCGAGGATGCATGTCCAAATGTATCTTAATTAAGTCCTAATTAATTTAACTATTTAAACAGTTAATCCTATCTCTCTTAAAAGGAGATTTGCCACTATGGAAGGAGTAAAACATTTCATTTGTCCATGTTGTGTCCAGCATGGCTCCTGATGACAGTGCTCTAGGGGTCTGTGATCCCACACAGTGTCTGCTGCCATGGCTGAGTAGTCCTCTACCTGTGGTGGGGGTTTGTAGTACAGAAAGGTGAAGCTGCCAGAGCTGTCCCCAGGGCCAGGGGCAGCAGTGCCCTGTCCTCACACCCTGGGCTGCTGGGGTGCCCCAGGGCTGGCGGGTGAGCTCTCAGTTGCTGGAGCACGGCTGGCAGCACACTCCCACTCCAGCTGCAGAGCATCCCTTTATGTGCAAAGCTCACTCTTCATTTTTTCTGTTATTCTGGGTCTAAGCCAAAGCATTATTAAATTTCTTGTAGATGAATAAAAGGGGAATTGAAATTACAAGATGTAATCTGAAGCTTTCGGAAAGGGAGGTTTTCCTTCTCCAGTTGAAGTATTTCAAGCTTAACTTTTCTTCCTCCCTAAAATAAATAGGAGTAAGTACTTAACAGGTCAGGCTTCCCTAGGTAGATCCTAGATTAGAAATTCCTATTAGTGCACAGGTTGTAGGTCATGGATACCTCTTCCCTCTCTTGGTAGTCCAGTGGCACCCTGATGTCAGAGCCCAGAGCAAAACGGAAAGAGCCAAAGGACTTGTCTGCATCAGCTCATCTGAAGCAGCTTTTCAGTTAATACTGGGATGAGCTTCTCCATGATGGCATGTCCACCTAAACCCATTTCTCATGCCTCTTGCCCTCTTAATGCTTTTGTTCACATAGATCATGCTAGAGCTGTTCAACATACGTTGATGATGTGTCGAGCAAAAGATTCTGATTTAATCCCAGTCATGTACAGAGTGCTGTGTTGTTTTGTTTTTTACCTGTTCTTAGCAATACTCTCCTAACTTGATTTCACACTCATTTGTGGACTAATGGATGACTTCCTTAAAACAGAATGGAGGAATCAGAATTATGCAATCTAATATGTTTAAATGTTTTCATGGCTTCTTTAAAATCAAGTCACTGGTAAAAGCTGGTAAGTGCACATGTGAGTGGCATTTGCTGTGTCTGGTTTCCAGACCTTGCTCATGTTGCCAGCCATTTCCCAGTACTCGTGGGCACTGTCTCTCCTCATCCTGGCTGCACATCTGTGTTGCTAAATGAAAGTAATCAGAGTAAGCATGAAAATTTAATAAGCTCGTTCTGGCATCACTCATGTTCTCAGTCGTATGCTCGTTTGCCTGCAGAAGTCCTCAGACGTTGTCATCCAGAACAGCTCCAATGTTTACAAGCACTGCCATTTATTAGCCTCAAATCACTCTCTGTTGGTGGTATTCTGGAAGCAGACCAGACCTCTGAATTTGCCTGTATTTTTAAGGGGCTAATCAAAGCCAGGCCCCAGCCTGGGAAGCTATAAACCTCATGGCCTTCATCTTCCAGTCTGAAAATTAAGGGGTTTTAGAAGCAGAAAGATCCTTAGAGAAATCAGTGGAATTTAAAACTTTTAACTTTAGCATGGTAAAGTTTACAATAATTATGTATTTTGACTTCATGCAACTCATCAAGTATGTACTTGGTTGAAGCTAAATTTTAGGCAGGGTCTGTCTTAGTGTTGAGCCTTATGCAGTCTCTATTGCCCTTCTAGCAGAAGCAGAATAAAGGCAGTGAAAAATGGGAGCCAGTTTTGTGCTTGTCCCGTTGACCTGTTGCTGCAGGAACAAAGTTTTAATGTTCTCGGCACCACTAGCTGGGCCAATTTATGGGAATTATTAAGCTATTTTCCGTTTCCTGAAACTTTCCTCTGGTCTGCTGGGGTTTCAGGTCCCTGCCTGTTTGCTTTCTCTCTGGCTTCTGCATGGAAGCTCAGGGAGGTCTAGCTCAGCTCTGCCCCTACTTAGATACATGGTGCTGGTAGGTTTAGTATGTTGAGCATAGCAGTCTAGCACTACGTGTGGCAGGCTTGCCTTTTAGTTTCTGTTTTATGGGGTTGCTTATTGCTTGGTGTCAGTGTCTCAGGTCATTTATCCCTCCCTGCCCCCCCAGTCCTCCTTGATTTTTATGCTTCTAAAGGGGATATAGAAACCCACGTGAAAAATCTTTACATCTTTACACTGTGTATCTCTGTATGCTCACTCTAACAGAGGCAAAAGTGACTAAGGGGACTTCCAGAAGGAATCTCCTCGCTGTGGTGAACTACTTGATGGGTACCTGTAGCTTGTCAGCAGATCACTGTGGACTGCTGAGAGCTGAAATCCTGACTGAAAGGGAAGGCTTAGCTGGAATCACCTGGGTGCTACCTCTTAATGACCAGTGTCTCCTCTTAATGAAAAGAAATCACTTCTAGTAATTCTTAGTAAAACTCCCATCTCATTCCTGGGGGAGATGTTTTATATGGTCTTCTACTAATTCTCTGAAAACTCTGAACTGGATCAAAATGCTCCAGTGAGATATGCTTTGCTCTAATGTAAAATCTGAAGCTGCCTGCTGTACCCATGGCTGTGGATTAAGGAGGCTTTGCAGAGCAGCCCAGCACGTGCTTGGCATCCCCAGGAGGAGTGGGTGTAGGATGCTGCTCTGGAGTGGCTCAGAGCAGGTTAAAACAAGAAGCAGCCTGTCCTCAGCCTGAAGGATGCTCACGCTGATTTTCAGAGGGAGGAGCACAGGGGAAGGTGAGGGATGAGGAGCAACTGGGATGACGAGGAGTCTGTAGTGGCCAAGCAAGTTGACCTGAGTAGTTGCTCCTGGGAGGTTCACCATGGGCCTGGTATAGCCCTGGTGAAAGGGCAAAAAGATTCCTTTTAAGGAAATAAAATCTCTGTGAGCCATCTGGAGAAAAAATACTGCTTTCACACTGGAGTCTTACTAATTGCAAAGAAGTATGGAGTGTTGGATGGGTTTTCCTTATTTCTTTTAATTAACATCAGGAGCTGACACTTATCTGAATGAAGAGTTTCAGCGAGCTAATTGCCCCTCAGTCCAGGGCAGTGGTGTGCAGGTACAAAGGCAAGTACCTGATTTATAGCTGTCTGTGTTCAAAATGCTTTGAATTATAATTGCAGATGTGGCTGAAGAGCTTGAGTGAATGTGTAGGTACTAAAGCAGCTCTATTTCTGGGCCAGGAGGTACGTAGGCTGTATTTAAATACACACTAGCAGCAGAAGGTTGATTTAGGGACTGACCATTTACATTAGTGCTCTGAAGACTCGCTGCTGGGTGAGCTTCTTGGCAAACCAGAACTTAGGCCACTAATTTTTTTTATGAACAAGAAGTCCCGGCACTATGGGCTGCTTCTTCTCTCTATTGCCCGAGATCAGACCCAGTGAAAAGCCGGAGGTGTAGGTGCTGCCCTCGAACACGAGCTCTGCAGAAACAGAACCTGTGCCCACTGCCAGCACTGGGCCTGGAGCTGTGACAGAGGTTTGTCAGCTCCCCACAGCTGCACGCTCTGTGTTTCAGCACAAAGCCTTCTTACATCAGCAAACACATCTTCGTACGTTTTCTCATGTCCCACTGAAAAATCTGGATCTGGATTGGAACAATATTTTTTGAGCAGTTTCTTCTGTGCAGATAGAGCTTAACTGGTACTTATGTTCTGCTTAATTAAGCTTCACATTTTGGAGCAATCTGCTCAACTTGAAAAACAGTTCTGTGGAATGCAAAGAAGAAATCTTTTGGGTGATACCGTCCCATTTGGATGGGATCTGTAGTGTGCTTGGTTAATAGCTTTGCTTTACTTTTCAATGTTGCCTGGCCCAAAAGAGTTCGTATTTTTTTTGGTCTTTTTACAGGTAAAATGCCATAACATGGTGGTGAACAAGATTAAGTGTTTAAGGATTAAGTGGTTTGTTAATAAACCAATTTTTTTTTTTTTT
>NW_008596566.1:0-1603 GCF_000691845.1 Merops nubicus | reverse complement strand
GGCGGAGGCAGCATTGTTCACACGGTGACAGGAAGGAAAGAACTGGACTGGACCAGTCCAGACTGGAACAAACCCCTCCTACCATCACCATAATTCACAACCCCCACCTCCCCCCCGGAACCGCTGCCTCCCGCGTTTATCCAGGGAAGAATAGCAGGCAAGTGCAGCATCCTCAGTGCCAAAAACCCAGCAGCTGGGGTGAAGGCAGAGCACGCCGGGCAGCAGTACCCCTGCAACCTGCTGCCACACAGGATACCCAGCCACCATCTAGCTAGGCAGGGAGACAGGACTAACCTGCTTTTTGGGCTGCCACACCATTTTCACTTGGGGCACGCATATTCGACTGGGACTACACAATTACATCTTGCTTGGTCACCGGAGACCACTGCAGAGGTCTGAAATGCAGCGCTTCTCCTGCCCAC
The DNA here is from genome assembly GCF_000691845.1 of Merops nubicus. Classification (NCBI taxonomy): domain Eukaryota; kingdom Metazoa; phylum Chordata; class Aves; order Coraciiformes; family Meropidae; genus Merops; species Merops nubicus. Next base: position 1,181 of record NW_008596566.1, on the reverse strand, counting down.
CAGCACATGCCAGCTGTGCAGAATTTTGCACTGCAGGAGATAAATCTTCTTTCCAGCCTTTCTGAAGTGCAAGCTCACTTTCTTCCCTCTTCACCACAAGCAGTGTTCCGACAGCACAGATACACCGATCTCCTTGGGCTCTAAACGAGTCCAGACAGCCAACTGGAAAAGACATGCAGTGCTGTCGAGTAACAAGCCATAACAGCATCCTCCTCGGTCACGCCACCTGCCCCAAGTCCCTGCATTTGGGCCATCACTCTTAGACACGCATGAACCCCATGCTCCAACACCGTACTTCCAGCTTCCCCACAACCACATAACAGGCACCTCTACTGACCTCCCACCACTATAAACAGTAATGGGAACCTCTGCCGACATCTCACCAAGCAGGGAACAGCACCACAGCAAGCACAGGCACACTAGGGATAACCTGACATCCAAGTGCACACACTTGACACATGCATTGAGCTGGCAGCTGAGCAGTGACTGGACCCTCTTCTCCATACTTTCCAAAAGCCACCAGTAAAGCAATGGCCAGCTGAAACAGAAGAGACAGCAAAACCAAAGAGCTGAGCCTCAAACAAGAGACTTCCAGAAGGACTGGTGGCATCAAACCTGCTACTGTTCTATTAACAAGCTGGCCAAGGGGAGGGGGAAAACACATGTCCCTGAGATGACCAGCAAACACCCCTGGCAAAGGGAGGAGACTGCTCACAGGAAGGGAAGTGCTCCACTTTCCACACACTGGAGGAACACCTAGCCCTTCTGTGTGAAGGCAACCAGCCCCATCACCCCAGTGCTTGTCCTACAAAGTGTCACCTGTGCAACACCCTTACAACTTGCGCAGTGTCGTGACAGCTCGAGCTGCTGCCCTGCTCCTTGTCCCCCGTGTCGAGAGGGACAGGGTCAGGTCTCCTGCAGGTGCCCACCGGTACAACTCAGGTGAGCAGGAAGAGGAGCATGACAGCGGGAGCACGGATGGATAGTCGCGGTTACAGAGCACAACATGGCCCCTGAGGAGCAGGCGAGGAGAGACACCGCGGCCACGCCACCAGCGTTTCCTCAGCCTCTCTGCCCCTGTCAGCCAGGCCGGACCCGAATCCCGTCACGCAGCTGCAAGCCCCGGGCCCGAGGCTGCTTCTTGCGTGCGGGGGCACCCGAGGGGAAGGGATCCGCCGAGA
>NW_008596565.1:0-9447 GCF_000691845.1 Merops nubicus | reverse complement strand
AAAAAATTGTCACTCCAGTGGTTTTGGCCATAGAAGGTTTTGGAAGACTTTCTTCACCTTTGCCAGGCTTTTTTTTCCTGCAGTATTTTGATATATTTTCCCGTATTTTGGTTGCAGTTCTCTGGAAACTTCCTTGCTGTGTCGCAGAACATTCTGTGAATTACCTGAAGGCACCAGATGTCTTTTGAATCGGTGTTCCGATGGCTGAGTCCTGTGTACAAGACTTTTCTTGTAGCTTCACTGACAAACATAATGTCGTTAAAATAAAAGTAGAAGGGTAGTTTCCTTTTTGTAATTATAGTAAAATTATGTAAGAGGATTTTCACTTTAAGAAATCCACTAAATTTAGCTCAGGTGTTCAGTTCAGACTAGAGCTGTAGTGACTTTGGGACGCGAGGTGAAGGACCAGGAAGCCACTGGGCAAAGGCAAGATGTTGTGTGGTGCACGTGCCCGTTGCAGGGCTCCGTAGCAGCTTAAGGGAAGATTTGCTCATCGGTAAGAGTTAGGAAGGTCTCTGTTCACGTTATGGCATTAGTCAAATCCCCTGAATCCTTGGGCTGTGGGAGGGCGGTGATCTCGCCACTGCAGACATGGCTGGCACTCCCTCCTGTGGAGCAGTGGGCTCAGTTCTGCTCCTGCTCTGTGAAACACGGCAGAAATTGAGAGGGAAAAGTAGATGCATGAAGAGGTTAGGAGTATTTGGTTTGAAGATGAGTAAAAGATAGAGTTATAAATAATAAATGGTCTAGAGAACATAAATTTGGGGCTTTTAGGCAGCTTCATTTTGCCAGGAACAAAGGGAAATGAGAATGAACTTTAGATGAGACTGACTCACAACTGATGAGAAGGAGACGTGGTTTTGTCCCGGTGACCTGCAGGACTGTCTGCCCTGGGCTGAGGCGCCCGGGAGTCGGCTGCCCGAGGAGCCAGGGCGTGCTCTGGGAACAGGCCCCTCCGAGACGCCACTTCTGCACCACGGCGGGCGGGCACTCCTGTTATTTGTAGTGCAGAAGTGACCACCCGTTGTGCGTCCTTGACCAACTCTTCAGCCTGTTCCAGCTGCTCCCGGCAGGTGATGTTGAGTTTAGAAGCCTGACGGGGGTAAATAAGGGAGCTGTGAGAGGGGTGAAAGGGGACAGCGTGTGCTTGCTGTTCTGGTAGCTGTGAGCAGCGGGCTGGTGGCCAGCATGTGCCCAGGCAGGGAGTTTGCAGGGCACCATGTCTGCAGAGCAGCCAGTGGCCAGGAGTGAGTGTTAATGTATGGCGAGGGATTAAGGATGTCATTTATTCATATGGGATGTGTCACAGCATGGGCCAGGTATGCCACATCTGAACTGATGGGAACTCAAACTTGTCTTCCCAGCCTTTGTGTCGTAAAGTGACATGTAGCATGGTCTTGTTCTAGTGATGTCATTGTGTTCCTTGGATTGCCTTCGGCTGCCGGTTGGTTTTAAAAATATTCCAGCTGTGATACTCATATAGAGCTCTACTCCCCGATTAAAATTCCTGGTTGCCAGATAAAAGCTCCTCCTCCTGTGTAAATAGCTTTGCAGAGCAGTGTTTTCCCTGCAGTGCAAATCTCCCCCTGTGGGTGCGGAGCAGCTCTGGAATTCCTGTGCTAACTGTCTGCAGTGACATCTACTGACACGAGCAGAGATTGACTGCAAGGGCTAAGGGGCAAAATTTACTGAGATATTAATCCAGTAGCTCTTCTATTATATTGTCATCTTCTCTGCTTCCCCAATGGTGCCACTTTGGGTTCTTTCCTGGCGATGTCTTTGGTAGCCCCCCGTGCTGTTTGCAGCGTTTCCCCGCGGGTGGACCCTGCTGGGGGCAGTGGCCAGGGCGGGTCCCATCCCGTCAGGAGGTTCGTGCCCAAAGAAAGCACATTCCTTAGACGTGAGATAATGCCGTATGTTAATGGTGCTGAAAAGCTGCTGTTGTTTCTCCGGGTGTTGTTCTTCCCCTTCTCCTTAATGATTCGTTCCGTCTGCCATCGGGACACGTACGGGAGTGACATTGCAAACTGTTTCTCTTGTACGCGCTGTGCAACGCCTCACAGATGCTTATTAATGAGCAGTGGAGGAGCTCCACAGGTACATTCGCTCATTTTTCTTTTTTAATGATGAACACAAATTGATCAAAAATAAAGATAAATTAGGAAACCCCTTGCACACCTTGAATCTCAATCCGTTTTCTCCGTTTTTAATTCTGCCTTTCTAAATGAGTTTGCTTAGTTTCTCCTTTCAACTTACTTCTGTAGCACAACTTTGTTCATTGTTGTGCCTAACAAGTCCTTTGCTTGAAACGTAACAGGAATTACAGCAAGCTGCCTGATGATGATGATGATTATTTTGTAAAAAATGCATGTACATCTGTCTTGCAGAAACGCTGCTCATGGATTCTCACTTATTCAGGTGGACAGTATGAAGGTCACCATGAAGGATATCTTACAAAAGGCCTTAAAGAGAAGGAAGGGATCACAGAGAGGCTCAGGTGGGTTATTTATCGTATTTTCTAGGGGCTAGGGTGTTTTTCCATGAGCGTATTTTGTATCTCTTTTTTAACTGTTGTGAAAGACTCTCAGTTTTTTTTAGTGGGTGTTGTGATTTTCAGCACTACTCAAAAGCATTTCTGCTCACAGGTTTGTGTTCTAGATGCTGGCAGAAAGCAGCAGAGGAGCTGCATAATGTTTGCTGCAGAGCAGTATATCCATTACTGCAAATATTTATGTATGGTAACAAAGCCATTTGTATTCAAGTCCAGCTCATGGTAATTTGAGATGATGGGTGGAGGTACAGTAAGACCAGTCTTTGATAGAATTTCTGTACTTTTAATTTATGTAAGAAAATTATGTTAGTATGATTTTAAATAATTTAAATGATTGATCATTGCTTGTAGAGAAAAAAAAAATTACCTCCTGCAATCTTGTCAAAATACTCTCACAGTTAAGACATCAACATTTTAAAAAGAAAATTTACAATACTTGCATTTACATTTTAAAGCAATGCTTTTTCAGGGTGTCAGTGGGCATTTACATATATGTTCCTATATATTTCCAAAGTATAGGGCTGAAAGATCTTTCCAGCAACAAGAAATAATTACTGTGAGAAATTGCGACGAGCCTTGTCACGCAACAAAGGAACTTTAATATAAACCTATCTATATACTAGGTGAAGATAAGGATCTTGTCTTTGTAAATGAATGAAAACTCCTTATATACTCTTGTTTTAACCGTGGGAAAAGAAAATAAACCCTGTTCTCTTTAGAAAAAGTAGTTCAGTGCAGTTTTTAAACGAGTGTATAATCTGTCATGGATTTAATTAGCTATCTTCAGATGAGAGCTGAAGTTTTAATAAAAGTTAGAAGAGATAACACAGTGAAGGACACGGATGAGCTGTCTCAAGGCCATATTCCAAGGGAACGATAAGAGCTGTAAAAAATGGCAGAGGAGAGCAATTGAATGAAGCAATGAAAATCTGATTCTCGTAAAAAAAAAAAAGGGGGGGGGAGAGAGTGGAGAGAGAGTGAGCTGCTGGTGGGGTGGTTGTAGATGAGACCCGCCAGCGTCTGCAGCAATTTGGCGGCTGGCCAGGAGTCATTGTTCACCCTCGGCTGTGGCGGCTCGGTCCAGATGTGCCAACTGCACGTTCCGGCTTTTGCCAGCTGACTGCGCCGTTTGATAACCAGCTCTCTGGATGCCCATCACTGGCCGCAGAGATAGAATTAAATGATGATGATCTTCCCACAAGTTGGGAGAGGAAACAATGCATATAAATCTTGATTTCATCTCAGCGTGAGAAGTCTTTATCCATCATCACTCATAATGAACAAGTCGTTAGCTGCGATGAATGGTGTTCTGTTTTTTTCAAACACCTCTTTTGTTCACTTTTTTGGGTGACTTTTATTTATTTCCTGGGGTCAGGTTTCTCTTCCCTGAAGGGAGGTGGCTAAAAGGCTCACTTAGCTCAGTCTTTAAATGACTTTCCTCCTCCTCAGTAACAGATGTTTTGCTCTTTGTCCATTTGAAATTTGGTTTTGCTCTTATTTTGTTACTTTTGCTCAGTAGTTTAGAAATAGAATGAACCTGTCATTCATTCCTTCAGCTAATACGTTCATGTTTACTATCTTGGCACTCCTGCTCAGAAGCCTTTGTAGTAAGAGAGTATAATAGCATGTATGTATCGTTTTGGGGTTCTTTTTAATTATCTAAGAAATCATTTAAGTTTAATTTTCATCAATTATCCATGTGACATCTCACCTCTCTCAGATAAGACCATCATCCCTGCTGTGGATATAATCACAGTGGAAGTCACAACTGAAAACCTTTTGGTTACTTATGGGTATATTTACTTTTGCACATGCAATTGGATTTCTCAAACTAGTCGGTGTTGCTTGCAGATTTCAGTTTAACTTGTGTGTGGATAGAGTCACAATTAGGGCGTGCAGTTGTGAGCTTCATGAGTTGGGGTCACTGTGAGAGGAGTGATCGCTCTAGGGAAAGGTTTCTGCTTGAATTCCTGTGTTACTGAGTTTCATGAAATGTTTGTTTTATTTTTTAAAAGTTGGTGAGCACTCACAGTGCGTTTTTGGAATTGTCATGTACTACTGTCACATGGGTGAAGGGACTCCTCAGATTCGGGCTTCATGTATTAAATTGGTAAACCACAAATTAAACTTTTTTAATGAAGTTATCATCCCGTATCCAAAACTTCCCTTATGCCTCATTACTTCCCTTAGCTAAAGCCGTGGTTCATCAGTCAGCAGACTTTGGGTGGGTAGGAGGGTTCTTGAGGGTCTTGCCCTTTGTCTTTAGGACAGCAGAAGCCAGAGGTGTCTGCACAGAGGCTCCTTTGCCCTCTGGATGGACACAAGCCTTGCACAGTGCCAGGTGGCCCCACAGCTGGGAGTGCTGCCTAGGGCAGGAGTGGGCTGGAGCCAGAGCAGAAGGAGGTTTTGTCACCTTTCCTCACCTTCCTCCAGATTCTTCCTATCTGGAGTGGATATGCCTCTTACTTTCAGTGGAAGATGCGTGGAGAAGTGGAATTTGAGGCCAGCCCATTGGCGCGGTGCGGTCCCGTGCTGTCAGGGCATTGCGGAGCCGCCGCCGAGGTGTCACTCTGGACAAAAGAGAAGGCATCATTTAGGAAAAGCATTTCCTCTCATTCAGCACTGCTTTCTTTTAAGTTGTCCTGATTTTTAGAAAGTGCTAACCAAAAATAGACTTAATGTGTTTATTTAAAGCTTTTGTAACAGTTTAATAAAACCAAAATGCCTTTGAACTTTTCTGCACATTTTCAATGTGCCTCCAGACCAGTCTTCACAGGACAAATGAATTTATGTTTACAGCTTATGCTGTTTTCAAGTACTTGTATAAGAAATTGCTTTCTTGACCTATTTTCACGACTGTCTTACACAACAGTTTTCAAATTGGTCCTGTGTTTTAGGAAAACACAAACCTGGGTTGGCTGTTCTGGGTAAGGAAGAAATTGTGAAGAATTTCTGTTGTACAGTCAGGAAGAGGATGTTCCACTAAAAATACCTGACTAGTTTTCTCTTAATTATTCAGCCCCTAGTCTGCAGTTTACACTTAGGTTTTTCAACAAGCAACTGAGTGGCAGGTTCCTGAGTATCCACACACCTTGGTCACCTCTGTGAGTCAATGACCTTCTGAGCTTCACTGTCCCTTGCAGCTGCCAGCCCTGGGCAGCCCCCGGGAGCTCGAGGCTGGTACCGGCACAGAAGGACTCTGCTGGCCGCGGGTGTGCGGAGCCCGTGCTCCCACACGTTCTGATCCTGCACGTGTGCTGGCATTCACGTGGCTGCAGTGTGAACCACACCTGTGCAGAGCATCAGAGTGTTTATTTCAAAATCCCTTTGTGGAAAAGACTAAAGCTGACTTTTGACTGTAGTTTAACTTCAAGCCAAAGATGATTTGTTGCAGGAGGATACAGGTCAGTAGAAGGAACTAGAAGCAGAGTGCTGCCTTTGTTTCATAGGAAGCAGCATGGAAAAAATAGAAGCAATATTCTGGTTGCACCTAGCTCTATTTAGATACTACGTTAGATAAAATTATTGCAAACCATTCAAGCTATGTCACATTCCTTGCCATTTTCCTTTCTTAGTGTCTTAAGGCTTTTGCCTTCAGCATGTGAACTCTGGCCATTTTAAAATAATAATTTTTGAGTCAATCAACATGAAACACAGGTGGTAAAATAACCTGTGTGTGTTATAGCTGAGAGAACCGCGGCCCTGAAGTCATTTTGTAGAGGACATGGTTGTACAGAAGCAGTGCTTTGGGAGCCTGGTGACCTGTCCCACCGCAGGCAGCAGCAGGAGGTTAATGGGAATACTGCATCATCTCCCACCACATGCCCAAAAACCAACTGGAAGAAGTAGGTGGGAATGGCTGCAAGTTAGGGAGAAGCCTGCAACAACCAGTCAGTGTGACGTACTGGTGAAGATAAATCTGCAGAGGAAATCGTTGAGGCAGATGTTTAATTAGTTGGAGTCAGGCTGGATAAATCAGGATAGGAACTGTCTAAGAGATACGCTGGTGTGCCTTCCTCTGCTCTGGGCTGGTTTCATTGTCTTTAGAAACTAACTGTTCTTTTTGCCTCGGAGAGAAGCAGCAAAACCAGTCATACAACCTCTCTGTTATTGTAATGGATTCCCTTGTGTACACTCATAAAATAGAAAATGTAATTGATGTTTTCCTATGGTAATGAAAAATAACTAAGTAGAACACTTTATCATCCATTTGTTTAACCTATTGCGTGCTCAGCAGCATGTATTGCACATGCATATTTTACGTGAGAGCTGGAAATAAAACACTCTTGGTTGTGGAATGAGCTCCCAGAGAAGACTGGTCTAATCCAGCAGTGGGCCACCTTGAGGAAGGCTCAGTGACATCTGTTATGCCAGAGGGTTTTCTCAAAATGGCCAGAAGGGAGAGAAAGAGGCTGAAGAAGGGGTGATACCCTGACCACGGCGGGAGAAAGCAGCAGCAGCAAGGGGAGAAAGGCTGAAAGTCCCTTGGTGCTGCGGGGCCCTTCCCATGCGTGTCGCGTTGGCCAGGCTGGGATGCTGGGGTGGAGGCCCCGTGGGGACCCCAGTGTCCATCGATGCTTTAAGGACAGATTTGTATCAACTTGCCCTGTCTAGGTTTCTTTGAGAGGTCTCTGTGAGTAGCAGAGACTGGTCTCTCCAGCAGCTGATGGTTTAAGTCTAAAATTGGTCTGCAGTTTGGCAGATCTACAGAAAGGGAATCGCATGAAATCACGAGTGGAAGAACTTCTCGTTCTTCCTAAATTTATCAGTGAAAATGTCAGATATGGTGCTGTCTGTGTTTTGGACAGATATAACAATGGAGCATTGGAAAGCCTTTTTGGAAAGTGAGATTTGGGTGTGTTAGTATTCAGTATAATTTTTCTCCGTAGAAAACAGTAAGAGTCTTAATATTAACATCCTAAAAAGATAGCTGTTAGGCATGCTTTTGAAATATACCCCACCCATGCTTTGCAGAGAAAGTTTTGTAGGTTGCACAGATCACATTGCATAACTGTAAACTACCATTATCAATATAACTAGATTTGCTTTGCTGCTAAATGATTCTCCTGCACAATCAATCTCATGTATTTCTGCTGGTCTTACTCTTACCAATACCAACACGTTACCCAGTCAGGAATTTTAGGTTGTGGTAGATGTACTTTTTAAATCCTGCTTTTTAGGCAGGCTCTCAGTGGAGCAGGCAGAGCACTGTTTTTCCAGGATGAAATGCAGAGACCCTTATGCTCAGATCCTGCAGCACAGCTGTGGCCGGGTCTGGCAGCAGCCCACGGTGTACGGAAGGCAAGTAGATCTGATCAGGCTTTTTATATCTGCACTAAAGGCCACATTCAATATTTTATATAGAATATGTTTGCATGGCTTACAATTTCAAGACCGTAAGACGGATGATGACTTCATTCTTGATACTTTGTGTATCTTGATGCCATGGTGATTTTCAAATTAAATATGTGCAGGAACTATATGTACACTTGAAAGTTATCTTCCTTGCTTGGGGCTATCTCATTCCTTTTGCTCTTCAGCAGCTATATTCTCTGGGATGCCAGTTGCCTTCTCCTCCAGAGCTTGACTGAGTGGACTATAAATACTAATGTAAAGTAAATAAGAATGCAGGGAGAATGTGTACAGAGGCTTTGTTTTCAAACAAATTAAGCATCGATGTCAGTATATAAAAACCAAATGTTCTTAGAAGGAAATGAGAGGCAAAACTAAACAATGTAAAATGCTGAAATGTTAGAATAATCCTGCCTGTTTCTGGTCCATGTCAGCCTCTCCATTTGGAATTCCTTGTGAACAGAGAAGCCTTGTCTGATTAATCTCATCTGATTTTAGGTAGAAATTCTTTGCAGGGTGAATGTGCTACCGATTATTATTTAATAGCTGCTTCAAACTGCAAACATCCCAGAACCAGAAACGCTTGGTCTTTTTAAGAACAGAATGCTATACAAGTTTAATTGTTATAAACAATTCTTCTGCCAGCATTTCACAGACATGACCTGTATTTTCCGTAGGTTAGAGCAAGAGTTATTAACTTAGTATTCTGTTCAGTTTGGAGAAAGACTAATACTTTTTCTATAAATGAAAACAGCTGCTTTACAATAACATTCAAGTCCCTCACAGCTGTCAACTAGTGCTTTTTGCATTCTTTAAAAGGTGCAAAGTGACCGAAAATAGTCAAAATAATCTTACTAGTCTGGCTAAGTCACAGGAAGCTGAATAATAAAGAAAGGGAATAATTCAAGAAACAGGGATGGGACATAAAACTAAAAGCCTCCATATCATATTTTAGTCTCTACAACAGAATCAAAGGAATTATAGCTGCAAAGGCCAGTTAAAATAATCTGTTCCATCACCAGGTAACTCAGAGCTGTGGCATGCAGCACAACCTATTATAAACCATGTTTTGTAGTGGTTTATTATTCCTGTATTTCATATTTGTCCACAGAGCTGCTAAGTTATCCTTCAGAACTTTGGGAGCAGAAGCTCAAAATAAGGAGTGCTGCTGCAAACGTGAGACTCATCTTCCATTCAGAAAGCAGCTCGGGCAGAGATTTGGGTTTTGCTTGAAAATTCACTTTCTCACATATCAGTTTCAGCACCACTTTTAGTGTCAAATTTAATGTCCTAAATGTGTTTCTGAATCTGTTTATAAGCACATTTTATTCAAAACTTAACACAAGAGATAAGCAGAGACTGCAATACAGAGATGCTGTTTGTGTGGAAATGCAGGTGCTGGGGAGCACCCCGCGGGGCCGGAGCACGGCGGGTTCTCCTCCCGGCCTGTCCCGGAGCACCTCGGCGGTGCCGGTGGTCGGTGCTGGTGGGGGTGCCGTGGCGCCGTGGTTGGTTTGTCCTGCTCCTGCCCCGCAGGCACCGGG
>NW_008596564.1:0-2007 GCF_000691845.1 Merops nubicus | reverse complement strand
CCCAGTACCCCTATGTCCTTCTCCCCAGGGCTGCCCCATCACATCACCCCCAGCCTGGGCTGATAACAAGGATTGCCCTGACCCAGGGGCAGCACTTTGCCCTTGTTGAACCTCAGGAGGGTCACAGGAGCCCACGCCTCATTAATCCAGTAGAACAGGGCTCCCACATGCTTTATCTGTCTCAGCTTGTATCCTTTGCAAGTCTCCTCCTCAACACCACTTCCAAACTGGTTTTAATACTGTGCTAACATCAACCCAGAATAATAATAATAAAAAAACATCACTCCAGCTCTAAAAAGGATCCTCATAATCTTTTCAGTGCTTTCAATTCAGGAGAAGCTCCAACAAATGCTGCTGCCTGTGTGTCAACAAAGCCTGAGCTGCACAACAGCCTCCCTGGAACAGGGGCTTACAAACCTGGAGCCAGGCTTTCATCTTGCTGCTGCAGCCTCCTCAGGAGCACAAGCAGCTTAAGATAAACACAAAGCTCCTTGTCCAACAGTTGTGTGGACTGGTAGGGAAGGTGAGAGGAGGAAATAGCACCAGCCAAGATGGAAAGGAGAACACAGATGTGTCTTTAATGGGGCAAACTACAGAATTTAGGGGTTTAGGAATATCTACGAGCTCTTATCTCTAAATGAGAGGAGCTGCCCAACACAAAAGCCACTTTCCTTCATTCAGCTAGGGCAGAGCTCTATTGTGAGAGCTGGAAGAAAGGGCTTGGAGGTTTTAGAAGTGGTTTAGGGGAGCTGAACGTGCATCATGTGGTTGGTGTTGAGTCAGTGACGTGTTTGAGCATGGATCTGCAGTGAAAACCTCACTGAGATGAAAGCAGCCCCTCCACAGCCTCATCCCACCCTTCTGAATCCACAGCCTGGCAGGACACACCAGAGAATCATTTGGGTTGGAAGAGACTTTTAAAGATCACCAAGTCCACCCCTTAACCCAGCACTGCCAAGAGCTCTGAAAGCTCTTCAGGGGTAACTGGGACACAACTATAGGCAGCTGCTTCAAGTCCAGAGCAGAGTGTTGATCTCCCCTCACCTGGGAAATACCTGGGAGCTGGTGTATTCCCTGATGTCAGCTACTCAGCATGCTCCTGAGGCTTCAAGAGGCAGCAGAGGGGAGTTATGGTCTGGACCCTGTCAGTCCTGGAAGAGCTCTGGGCGTTAGCACTGCTCAGAGCAGCCTCACTTGGCAACATTTACCAGTGTCAATGTTATCTGCTGGGACTGACCCAAATGGTCACTTTTCTTACCAGAAAAAAAGACATTAAACCAGTAAGACTGGCAGACAAATGCCAGTCACAAGCACTTTGGGCTGTTTTGTTGAAGGGAACAAGGGGAAGTCAAAGAGAAAGAGCAGAGAAAGGGCAAAGGCAGATTAGAGATGATAAAAACCAAAGCAGCATCTAGAATAAAACATAAAAAGCCAAGAAATATCTCAATTAAAATATCTAAGAGAAGAACACAAAGCTGGGTGAAAAAGTGGCAGGAAAACTCTGACAGGTTTAGCCACACATGGTTCCCCCTGTGTTGTACTCTCCCTTCTAGGAGAAAGTGTCTAAAAAGACATAAATATCCCTTTCTTGTCCCACCTTTGCCTGGCTGTACATCCACAATCATGCAGTCATCATCTTCCTCATCCTCCTCAGTGTCTGCCTGGAATCCATCCATCTCTGCAGCTTCAGCCTGAAGGGAAAAAACCCAAAAGGTGTCAGGAAGGTGCCAGCAGTGAGGTGTGAGAGCAGGGCACCCAGTGCACCCCACAGCCAGGGCTCATAGCACAGTTGGGAATATCCATAGGGAAGGAAAATAAGCAACCCCCAGCTTCCACAGCCACTGATTTTTGATCAAAAGCCTCATCCACAGCAGCCTGGGCAGCAGGAAGCACCTCAAGCTTCTGCTCCAAGCTGCTTCACTGGCACCCAACACAACCAAGAGCCCACAGGTTGAAAAGTTACTTGGCTGGGTTGGTTTTTTGGGAGGGAAATCTCTCCCCTCTCTG
>NW_008596563.1:0-9125 GCF_000691845.1 Merops nubicus | reverse complement strand
TTTTTTTTTTTTACTTTCCATTTCTTCTCAGTGTAAAAAATTATTTGGGCTTGTGGATGAGTTTTCTAAGGCAGTGAATCCTGAACTGTGGGAAATGGGCCACATGCAGTCAGTAAATCCATTTCACATGGTCCATAACCATTCCATGGAATGCAGTTAGGTCTATAATAGCTTTTTATTGTCTTCAAATAAAGAGAGAAAAATATTGAAGTCTCACAGGAGGTGACTGATCCAAGAAGTTGAGTAATTCCTGCATGTAGGAATTGATATAACCTGCCGGAGCCTGTGCATTGGCTTTCCTCTTCTGAGCCCAAGAGCCCAAAGTTCTGCTGTGCTTGATTCTTCAGTTCTTTAGCTAGTGCTTTTCTTCTTACCATCTCCCATAGAAAATCCAGGAGAATAATCTGCTGGCTTCAGGCAAAGCTCCTCCTGGAACATCTGTAACAGAGTAGATAATTACTCAGGAGAGGATAGAGAGTTAGGCAGTATTTCACCTGACACAGCAAGCCTGCTTTCTTTTCTGATAGATGGGCTAATGATAGAAGCTCATGAAGATGTGCAACAGGCCTGATGAGGGATGAGTAAGTGCACGTTCACTGAGGGATTAGCTGTGTAATGGTTTGTTACACAGGTTTACAGACTTATTCTGACACTTGCAGATGAACAGAATTAGTAAGAAGCAACTTTGTCTCAAGTTCAGGTTGAACTTTTTTGATCTTCTTGTCAGGGGGTGGTTCTACACACTCATGTCCCTGTTTTGTTTATGGGATACCATAAATATTGCTCTTTCATGGTTGTGGTTTTTTTTCCAGTTTTGAAGGTGTAAAGTGGAGATATTTTGAATATTGTAAAATGTAAATGATGATTTTATTACATTTAAAATAACCTTGGTAAAAAAATTTACTGGAAAGTTTAATTCTATTAAAAGAATAAATCAAATATCAACATCTAAATGATACACAGTCAATTTTATGGGAAAAAATAAAGATATGGATTCAAAATAAATATCAGTATTGTTTAACTGCTTTACTGATGCAAACCCATACATCTTGCACTTTAATCTTTAGAAAAAAATTAATTTTTCTGGAAAATTTCCTCTTTTGATAATGATTCAAACTATTTATGGTTTTATGATCACTCATCTTCCTTCTAATGAAACAGGCTGAAAGTATTGCTGTTAAAGTCTTTAGGATAGTTCGTTGTCTTCTGTTTTATATCTTGCAATGGATTTCTCTCTCTAAAGGCCCTGGTTTCTGTGACATGCTAGCATCTAAAGCTGGTTTACGAGAAGCTGGCAAAGGCTACATCCCACAGTGTGAAGGGGACCACGGGACTTTCTCACCCGTGCAGTGCAGCCAGGACCAAGAGAGCTGCTGGTGTGTCTTTGGCAATGGAGAAGAGGCGCCAGGGACACGAGTAAGCGGAGGAAGTCCTGCTTGTGCAAGTGAGTCCTTGCCCGGAACTTGACCCCGATCCTAGTTTTTTTTCCTGTATTTAATTGTATTTAATCTTTGTTCAGACCTTTATAAAGACTTCTGCCCAAGCAGTATGCTTATCTTTGTGTTATGGTAGATTTCAGACCTACCTGGGCACGATGTCCAGCTTTCTGCCAGTGCTTTGGCAAGGAGAAAGCAGAAGGGAGTGTATCTTTGACTTTTCCTTATTTATAAAATTGGTTAAGTCAAAGCAATTGAGCTATAAAACTTCAATAAAAAGTCAATCTGAACAGCTTGCTGCAAACTTGAATCTGTTCCAGCCCGAGCTGGGTCTGGCATTAAAACCAGCTGATTAAAATAAAATTTGAATAAAGTATTATTCTGCCATTCCTACTCTTGGCTTGTGACCAGAGTTGTGCAAAGGATGTGCCTGAAGTCTACATATTCACAGAGCATTTCCTGCATGGCCAGAGATGTGAAGCACTGGAATTCACTCATGATTTTCAGTGAGATTTCTGAATGGGTGACATTTGGATAACTTTAACTTGCACTGGCCTTTATATGCCTTGCCATCACTGAAGTGAAGCAAAACAAACTAAACTTTCTACAAGGCTATGCTCCAAAGTGTAAGGATTGGTGGAAACTAAAGATGTAACAAGAAAACCTGCAACTAGTACCTGTTAAGACACTATGGTTTCCATAGTTCTTTCATTTATTTATTTTTTTTTTTAAATGAGAGCTGTTGGTAGATTTGGGAAAACATGATCACATGGTAAGAAATTGCTTTGCTTTGCTTTTATGATTCTACTATATCAAGAGCATCACATGCTTCCCAACGAAATGCCTGAGTGTGTCAGCCAGGCTGTCTGTAAGGCACTTTAATCAATGAGATAGATCCTTAGCCAGCTTGGAAGCCACCACCACCATCATTTTCTCTGAACTCTCTCATACCAACAGAGTACTATGTGAATGGGGTTTTATGAGAAGCCACGAGAAGACCCCAGGGTTGTATCTGCCCCGTGAATTGTGGTGTTGTGTGGAGATGCCCAGCTGTGGGGTCTGAAGAGATGAGCTCCAGAGCTAGGGTGGCGCAGCCATGTGAGCATAGCAGTCCAACACAGGTTTCTAACTCCTCAGAGAAGCAGAGCTGATCAGTCTGATCAGTATGGTGCTGCCACTGTCCTGCTTTCAGTTCATAGGCTAGTATCTCTGTGGGACACATGCCTGTGTGATAGCTATTTTGTTTGGACCAGCTGTAGACACTCATCACTAGGGACTGACATTCCCATGGACTCTGAAAGTGGACAGGGAAAGGTGGAAGTGTTTCTAGTAGGCCAAAGAAAAGTCAGAACTAATTGTCAATATTGGCATTTGATATCTCATTGTTTATATCTCCTCCTCTCCATGAAGACTCATTTTCTAGATTTTCCCCTAAATTCCAAGGGAATTTATGGAATATGTTCTAAGGAGGGTGTAGGTCTACCCCAAGATGTGCCTTTAAGGTCATTTTACAATTTGCATGTACATCTGATGTTACTTGGGATCAGGCAATGCTGTACTTTTCCTAGAGGAAATAGTGACTGAATGATTAATGACCTTTCTTTTTTTTAAAAAAAAAAACAGAGCTGAAAGAGAGAAATACTTTGAAAATATAGTGTAAACCTGGCTTTACTGAAAGCTATTTATTTTCTGCATAGAAATGTCATCGGAATAATCTATAATAATTTTCCAGGATTTTGAAATAGCAATGGAACTTTTTAATGCTAAACAACTTAGTTATTGTGTAAGAATAAAGAAGCATGAGCTATTTTTTCCCTCAGCCTTATACCTCTAGTCCTGGAAACTACTAATAATTGTTCAGGAAAAATGGAAGAGTGCTATCTCACTATCTTGGAGATGATGCCTACCAGCAAAAGAACCTTTTGTGGAGGGAGAATAAGAGAAACTTCTCCAACATCAGGACAGACAGCTGTAAACAGCAAGTAATAACTTCATAGTGCCCAGTGCATGCAAAGAGGTTTTGATTAGCTTAATCTTTTCCATCAGAGGTAGAATCCAACTTTTTCTAGTTGACATGCACTGGAGATATGATGCCAAGTATCCTAGCAGCACAAGGATCTCCCATCCTCATGCCCAGTTTCCACAGCTCTGAGTAGAGAGGGAGGAGAGAAAGCCTTCCTGAGAAGGTCCTGGAGACAGTCATTGCCTTATGGAAATCTTTAGAAACACCTGTGAAGGAAATGTCAATATTCAACTGGATTCTGATTCACTCCTACAGGACCAAAAAATTGGGGCAGGAACAGAAGAATGATGAAGTGGTGCAGGCTTGATAGCCATACTAAATGAGATGACATCTGTAGAGGGATGCATGAGCAAGTGATTGATTGTGAAGTGAAATCTGTGAAGCACACCAGTAAACTATTCATCACTTATGTTTTGGGGCTGGTTATTTCCCTAGTTCACACACCAGCTCTCTTTGGAACAGACAGTAAAAGACTGCAGCAGCATACAGCTGAGACTGGATTTGAGCTGCTGGACATAGAAATGCGTTAGAGCAATAAAAGAGACCACAGACTGATTTGTATATACTGTGTACAAAAAGATATTAATGTAATTTACACATAACGGTGGATGTAGTTTACATTGGTCAGGATAATTATTACAATCTATTTGCAGTGAGATCTTTTGGTCCTAAAATCTTGAGAGGTTCATTAAAAGTTTTTTAAACAAGGATGCCAGGTTTCCACCTTTACTGAAAAAGAGACTGGATACAGGACCAGTGAGTGAAGAGAGGGAATGTAGTGGCCCCATTTACAGAGTTACTTCAGAAAAGATGGAATAAAGGAGACTTGGGAGAAAAAAATGCATTTGGCAATTCAGAAAGACAGATATGAAAGCCTTTTATTTTGACTTTGAAACGCTCATGGTTGGAAAACAAAGATGTACCATGCACAAAGGATCCCAGATTCATCTTGCAGTGTTTTAATCTTTAACTGAACTGGCTGCTATGTTAAGGAATTAATCTTCATTTCTCCATCAGAAGGGGAGAGAGAGGCTGCTCTGATATGAACCATCAGCAATGTTTGCCTTCCTCCAGTGACTAGGGAATTTGGGACCTACCTGAGCTTTGCTGTTTGGAAATGATCTATATCTATACCAAACAAGTGAATTGTATGATCTGAGAGCATCTTTGTCTTTGTATTTATTTCTAAGCGATGAAGTAGTTTTCTCTTCCTGTGTTTTGTAGCTTTAGAACTCAGAAATGTTTAATTATTACTGGATGAACTCAGTCAATAGGTTGGGATTTGGATAATATTGGGTGAAGCAGTTGGTTTGTACCAATTAGTAGAAATCAATTATTATTGCAGTTAACCTGTGATATTAGTCTGTTACAGTGGGCTAGCAGGGTTAAAATGACCATCCTGATGCAGAGTGAGTTGACAGGGTAAACTTTGTACTCCAACTCTAGAGCTCTATACTGCTGTTAAGGAGCTGCTGGGTCACCAGAACCATCCAGGTGCTGTTAAAGACACCACAGTCATGAGCTCCTGGTTGTAAAGCTGTCGAATTTCACTCTAAAGGGAATTGAGATGTTGTTGTTTCTTTTTTTTTTTGACCCTGCCTATTTCCACTAGATATCCTTTGTAAAGGTTTCTCCTGCTGATGGTCAGAAACCTCCTTCTCATTTCCTACTTAAATTTATTCATGCCTCTTTTAACCTTAGTCTTAGACACCATGCATGTACCTTTCTGGACCCAGTGCATTACCCACCAAAGCCAATGTGTGTCTTTTCATCAGCTCTAGTAAACTGAACCATGCTGACATCAAACCAGATCCAGCCTCAGATGAGTGGGAAATGCACAAGGTGCTCTCTGGGTTTTCTCTGTTGTTACAAGGGTTTTGCAGACTTTTTACTAGAGGTGCTTCATAGCTTGCCACTAATATATCCCCTTCCTCATGTGCCTGCAGGTCCCCAGTGTGCTCTGCCGTTCGGGGCCTCATCTCTTGTCAATGGAGCTGTGTTTTGTGAAGATGTTCCTGGGGAAGCTCCAGGCATGCAGCAGTGCTGGCTGGCGTGTCGGCAGGGCTTCCGCAGCGCCCCTTCCAGCACCTTCTTTCAGTGTGACGTGCAACAGCAGCGATGGGTCTCAGCTGCCCCACTCCACCAGGCCTGCCAGAGTATGTCTGAACTGCCGTGGGTCGGGAGGGGTGCAGAGCACTGTAAACAGATGCACAGAAATCTGCTTTCATCACAGAGCTTCTGTGTGGATGTCAACAGTCTGACATAACGGTTGTATGGGAGTTGCTAAATTAAGGTGCAGCTGATTAGTCTTGTCTTTCCTGTCCTCCACCTCAGTCTCTTGGCTGGCTCCTACACCAGAAACAATCCTGCTTTTCTGTGATAATACAGCTATAAATAGTTATTCAATCTATATGCAGATTTTTCTTTGTTAGTTAAAAGTTGCTGGCACCATGAAGTGATTCTGATGGAACCACTTAGTGCTGGAAGAACAGATGAGCACCAGATGTTTGAATTTGGCAGAACTTTACTGTTTATTTGCATAAAGTCACTGTTACTTCTGCATCTTTTTGCAGAAGTTTGTTCTTTAGGATTATTGTCTTTGTTGGCTGACGTGGTATTTTTTAAACTATTTTTCTTTCAGGAAAAAAAAAGGCACTTTAAATCTTGATAGAATTAGCTGTCTAGTCAGAGCTCATGTAATTGGACATTAACATTGGCATTTTCAGTTATTTCAGATAGACTTTCTGATCAAAATGACAGTTTGCAGCCATTGTTTTGAACTTTGAGAAATGCAGATCTTGATACCAACTTTGCAGCTACCCCTACCTTCAGGATGGGTGATTCTTTAGAATTCTGGCTGGCTTTAATGGGTTAAAACCATTCTGGAAATTCCTGTATTGAGACATTTCCAGTGGTACCCCAGGTCTTCTATTCCAAACGTAAAAGATTTTAAACTTTACATTTCAGAATGAGACTTTGTCTGTGAGTAATCATGTTTAACAGGTTTTTGTAGTATGTTATGAAGTAACTTACATGTTTGTTTGATGGCCATTGAATAACTCTTTGTAAGGACAGAGGGGAGTGTGTACCAACCTGATAGAAGCTGCCATTTAATGCAAGTTAAGGACTTCCCCCTGTAATTTGCTTTTGAAGTAAAGCATGAGTTTAAGAAGAGAGAAAAAATTTCCCAACACATCAGAAGGCAATCGAATAAACTTCATGATAATGGAGAATTCATGACAACACTTAGTAATTTGTTCCAATGGATAATTACCCACACTCTTAAAAATCTTCTTTCCTCTTCTTCATATCTACACTTACTTAGAGATTGTGGTTAAGTCAATTCTTCAGTACTCTCTGATAAACTGAACGGATCGAAGGCTTTGTGCCTTGCAGGAAGAAGCAGGGTTTTGTGTCCTCTGGTCCCTCCCAGAGCTCTTTGGAACCTCTCCAGACCTTCCCATGCTTGTTCTGGGGAGGGGGACAGGAACTGTGCTCCAGCAGTGCCACTTGTGTGTGATCCACCGAGGGTCTGTGAGGAGGTGAATGAGGGAGAGCTCTGCTGCTTGTCCAGGCTGGTGGGATAAGAGCTAACTCTGTTTGGAGACACATGACAGTGTGACTGCTGTGCTGAATCTGAGTTAACAAACCCTCCATGAAGCCTGGCATCAGCTTAACTCCAGTGGAGACAAGAAATTTGCACCTTTTCTTTTTTTTTTTTTTTTTCCTTGGCTAAATAGTTTTTAATTTTGTGACTGATTCACGGGTTTCTCCTTGATTTGTGTCACTTTGGTTTGCCACCAAAAAATTGGAAGGCCCTTGCCAAAGTCTACATCAATGCCATTATTATGTAATCAGATTTGTTTCCTAAAACTTGATTCCCAGTTAATTTGACAAGCTAGGTTTCTGAAATCTCATTTGAATTAGTATGAACTGCTTTAACCATTCAGTTACTCTTAAAATAGAAACCTTGTCATGAGTGTGTTTAAGAGAAGTGGAGGTTGACAGGTCAATAATTCCTGTCTTCCTGTTTCTTCTCTAAGCATTGGCATAATGTCAGTTTTCATCTAGTTCTCTGGAAATTCCTATCATCTGGTAAGGCTTATAAAGAATCATCATTAATGATTCAGCTTGTTCCTTATCCTTCTGTGAGATAGTGCTCCAGAATAAAATATATATTTATTTTTACATAAATCTATCTCCTGACTTTTTCCCTATATTTATCAAGCATGTCTCTTGCTGCTTATTATTTACTACCAGCAACTTGTCTGCTTTCACCTAGAAATGGCAAGATGATACTCGTGCAAGAACAAAATGCCAAATCAGTGTCATCTTTTCTCAAGGTATCTTTGAAAGTACATTAGTGAGGCTACTAAATGCCTTTTCTACTTTATTTTTAGAGCTCCAGTTATTTCAGACAGTCCAAGCTCAAATACACTTCCAACTATTACTGCCTCCTGAGAAGACTTGTAGTTCTGACTACTCTGGATTATTCCAGGCGTTTCAAATATTTATTTTAGATGAGTTGAAGGCTCGTGGTTTATGTCATCTCCAGGTAATTTCAATTCCTTCTTCTCTGTTGTTTGTAGGTTTGGGATTTTTTTTGAGTGTGGTTGGCGTTTTTTTTGTATTTAAAAAAAAAAAAAAAGAGACTTAAAGTAGGGCTTTGCATGTTTGAGAGAGATGGAAGAGCAGAACATGCCATGAAATCTGTCAGCATCTGAAGCAGTCTTATGGGGGGATGACTGGGAAAACAGGATGTTTAGTCTCAATGAACCCACAGTGGCAGATCAGCTTAATTGTAGCCATAGAAGTCATATTGCATCAGTCCAATATTTATTAAAAATACATTGTGATGGAAGAGAACATTTTGACTATTCTTAGTGAGTAAATGACCTGCTAAAACTATCTTTTCTTACTTCTGTTTTTACAGGCCCTTTTGAAAACGTTCCTTTTGAGCATAGCACAGTGCAAATGAATAGGGAGAGGCAAGAACTAGAAGGTTCTCAGGTTGACTAACTGTGGTCTCATTTAATTTTGAACTCAAGGTAAATGCATTTGGGAATACTGGCTCAGTTTCTGTCTGTGATGATTCCACGGTCTCTGTCGAATGCCTGAGCACGGACCGCCTGGGGGTGAACGTCACCTGGAGGACTCAGCTGGAGGACATCCCATCTGCTTCACTCCCTGACTTGCATGATATTGGTAAGAGTTTTTTCCTCTGAAATTTCTGTGAATTAAACCTGTTTTGCTTTTAATTGTTTTGCTTCCCTGTATCTGTCCTTAGGAGGCACTAACAAGGTATTATTAAATGCTCACTGAAAGAGTCTGTCTTTATGACACTGGAGTTGTGTTTTTGAGCTTTTGCTCTTGATATATGTCTCTTTTGAGACTGTGACTGCAGAGTGAGAAGGAGGTATCATTGAATGTTTCTTTCAGATAGGACTGCCTCTCCCAGCTTCCTTAACTGACATTAAAAATTACTTTATCGAGCATGAGCTGAACTGTCCCAGATGTTAATTTCCATTGGGTAGGTCCTTGGTGGTGGAAAAGATTGTACTCCTTATTCATTTGGACTCAGAGAAACACAATTCACACATTGACAAAAATATAACTAATTTCTTCCAAAGTCTGTCTTCTGCCTTTCCTTTCCTTTCCTTTCCTTT
>NW_008596562.1:0-808 GCF_000691845.1 Merops nubicus | reverse complement strand
GCCGCTGCCGCCGGCGCGGAGCAGGAACATGCGGAGCAGAACCCGCCACGGTGACGTAACCCGGCCCCGCACCCTGGCAGCCCACTTAGCGGAAAGAATCCAAGAAGAATTTTCTTCAGAAAGGCCCATTACAGCATTATGTTTATGTGCTCCGTGTCCACATTACACTATTTACAGCATGAAATATTAGTTCAGTGAAATCGTAACTGGCACTTTGCTCTGCTACTCTTCTAGCCAGATGGAATTTATGAATTGTGAGATTGATTTCCATTTCCAAGAGTGCTTAAATACACGACGTACCTCTTTTCAGTAGAGCACCACCCTTGACAATTCAGAGATCAATAGGAACTTCAATGGTTTTATATTTCCATATAAGAGTATCTGGTAGCAAACAGCAGCAGCTCAAGTGGCTCCTACCACACCTGACGGCAGAATGAAAACAAATGCAGATACTGCACGAGGGGCTTCATTACCACCACCCCTACACTCCCAGAGGGGCCACGGTTGGGTGTCCTTTAGCTCGTGGGTCTGAAACCCAAGTGTTCCACCCCAGGAAATGTCAGAGCTGTCTGTCACCACCTGCATGGGGCCACGCCACAGCGTATTTACCGTCAGCCACCGCAGTGGATGGCGCCGGCGCACCAAGCAGGGGAAACGTCAGTATTTTACCATCAGAATTCATCAGGATTACAATGGAAACACGTTATTCCCAACCACATCTATCGGTGAAAGAGCTTACGGAAGGAAAATGAACCGACAGAACCTCCTCTCTTGTCACAGGCTTTTGTCACAATGCTCTGGCAGAGCA
>NW_008596561.1:0-3564 GCF_000691845.1 Merops nubicus | reverse complement strand
CCCCCCCACAATCCCAGCCACCCGCCCCCCCAAACCAGTACACAATGTGGTCAGGCCTATTAAGAAATGCAGTGGCTTCCAGAAAGGGTGGTATGAGTACGTTGCATGGCTTGTGATGACCTTTTGCTACGTGGTGCAAGTATTGTGCCCTTCCTTGGTATAAATGTGGCCTTGTGATTGCGGTGACATCCTGGATGGTGGGTGGGGAAGATGTGAACACCTGGAACGAAAGAGGAACATGCATCCTGGAGATTCTGGCCACCAGGCCTTTACACAGAGGTTAGAGATGATTTTGGTAGAACAGTGGGGTTTCAAACCTGCTTTCCTGCTTGTTATTTCCCTCTGGCTACTGGCAGTTACACAAATGAGTGATCTGAGGTGTCTGACTTTGCTCATATGCTGCCTACTCTAAAGCCAAAGGCCATATACATGTCCTGCACCACATACCTGCACAAGAGGATAAGGAACTGCTGGTCTGAAGGCATCTGTGTCTGTTATTCCTGGGTTTCCTGACTCATTGTAACACTTCTGAGGACACTGCAGAGGAGGGGAAGCAGTTAATGGTTTCTGACTGAGGGTCTTCCACTGTGTTATTTCCAGGTACCCCAGCAGAGTCTTGAGGACTGTTAGAAATACTTTGAAATTGCAGTAATTTGTGATTGAATCTGAGTCACCCATGGATGCAGGATTTAGGAGCGGAGGGCAGAAAACAGATTCTTTCATCTGCCAACCCTGCAGGATTTACCCTGCTGGTTTGGTGAGCTTACAATTAGATAGTTATCCATGGGGGGATGTTCCTTTAATTTAACTAGGATACATCTCTGGAATCTAGGTAAGCAGTTTAGGAAGATGAGGGTTAATTTGCAATGGAAGGCCATTATTTAGCCAAGGGGGGAAAGAATGCTTTTTTAAACTTTTTTTTTTTTTTTTTTATCCAAACTTAGACATTAAGTTTGTAATTTGGTGACTGCTGGAAAGCCACAAATCCACATGCACACTAACTTGTTAGTTAAGCCCTTATTCTTAGTAAGTGATTAACAAACTTAATCAAGGCATCACCCTCAAGCTCGTCAGAGGGTACAGATCATCAGATCCTCATTGGTACCCAAAGTCCCTCATTTCCAGCCCCAGCTTGTCAGCTGCCACTGACCCTGGGGGTGTGGACAGTACAGAGCTGTCATCCCTCAGGATTCACTTGCAAGACTTGGATTTTTTGGTGTTTTACTTAACGCCTCGGTTCATGCATAGCTGTTATGCAAGAATCTCCATCTTCACTGCAAAATAAAATCCTAGTTTGTTTTTTTTTTTTTTTCCCCTAAAGGGGTAGATCAAGCTTGGACCATGAACTTTGTAGAACAGAGGGGAAAAAAGAGAGAATGCCACTGTGATTTCTTTTAAATCTTATTTTAATTTAGGAAGGGATTAAGTGGGTTTTTTTGAAGCTTGATGTTGGTTGTATCATAAAAGTTACCGAGGGTTTGTTTTCTTGATCTATTGATCTCCATCAGCACTGATAACCAAACTGTAATAAGTTAACTGTGAAAATGGCTTCTTTTAAATAATACTTCTGTTAGTGGTAAATACCTGTTTTTTTTCAATGCCAGTCAAGATTCATTTTGGGTAAACCACTTAGAAGAAGCATTTTCTATAGCCAGTGGGGAGATTGTTATATGTCTTCAGTAGGCAGCTCCTCTTTGTTTAAAAGTCCTTCTGAACTGTGGTTGGAAATGCTTCATTACATCAGTGCATGTCCCATCCATCCATTCGGGAGGGAATTAGCTCTGTGGTAAAATTTGTCAGTCACTTCTGTCGTTGTAGGTTGGCATTTCAGAACTACCTGTATACAGCTGGTTTGCCAGACCCTGGTGGACCTTGCAGTGATTTTTCTCCTCTGTAAGTAGTGACAAAAGATACATCATCTCTTCTGAGGCTACCTGGCTCTTGAAGGAGCACTTTTAAAAAAAATTTGTCATTGCAGTAGGACATAAAGTAGAAGTCACAATGCACAATTTTTGTTTAGGAGGGCCACTGTCAGTACAGTCAGCTCTTCAACTAACGGGACCTCAGGAAATGATTGAAAGCCTTTAAGTTATGTGGACTCACAGGATGGTAGCCCTCTGGTTCTTAAACTGTAATGTAATATAAAATTCCCAGAAGCATATTTTGCGCTTGAAATATTATCTGTGGGATGCGTCTACTAACCTTTAAACCCTGTAAGCTATTCAGCCATTGTGTTTTTATAATGTGTAGGTGTAGGATGATTGTCGTTATCTTGAAATGTAACACAGGCCAGTTCTTCCACTGTACTACTTGTGTTTCCATTCTGATGTGTCTGAACGTCTGCATCCTTGTACTACGTGAGTGCATTTTTCATACTTAAAAATAGACTCAATAACCATCTTCATTCTCTGCCTTTCATTTTACAACTGCAGTAACAGCTACATTTCCTGTCTGAATAGCACTTGTGAAGCAATTAGGCAAATTTGGGACAGATCTCACCACTGAATGCTAGACAGATTTCTCTTTCTCCTCCCTAGGACTTGTGCATGTGAAAGCTAACGGATTATACCCTAATGGCCCCGTTCTTTCCCTGCCCCTGCAAGAAGCACTCTTCTCCTTTTACACATGGGCCTTTTGATTTGTTCCCACAAAATGAAATTAATGGATCTTCTAATTGGTCATTTGTAATTAATTAGTATCAAGTATTATTCAGCTTTGTCTCTGTTGTACCTTCTGTTGTCTTCAGTGACTACTGCTCATGATTATATTGTTGAAGGGAATTATTAGCACACAAATTAGAAAGACATAAAAAATGAAAAGATTAAAAAATAAAACCAACAACAAAATGCCTCAATTAAAAAAATCAGTATTTCTATAAAATCTCACTGTTTTAACTAAATTCTGGGAGAAAATAACAGGTTTTTATTAGGTAAAATCAAGGAGTTTTACCTAGCACTGTGATTAAGTGCATATTAACCAAACTAAATATTCTGTAAATATAAGATAGAAGCGCAAATCAGTCATGCCAATCCAGTTTTGTCATGCCAAGAGGTTCTTGACAGGAACAGGAAACAATTAGTACCGTAGTACAAGCTGTTGGTAATACCTCATTAAATCATTAGAATATTCTGCAAAAATATGGCCAAAATACTAACAGAATTTAAACAGCCAAAGAAAGACGAATGAGGGAATGGAGGATGTAACTTGGGGGAAGAGATTAAAAAATGTCATAAATTTTGACAAGTGTTAGGGCTAGGCAGGCCACTGGACAAATGACGGATGCTCTCTATTAACCCCTCTACCTTCCCAAGAGGGAAGAGAAAGGGAGTAAGGGAAGAGAGACTTATGGGTTGGAAAAATAAACCAACTTTTATATTTTGCTGACAATACTGAGGTGGGTGGTGCAGTTGACATGCCAGAGGGAAGGGAGGCCATCCAGAGGGACTTGGACAGGTTGCAGAGGTGGGCTCAGTTCAACCTCATGAGGTTCAACAAGACCAAGTGCAGGGTCCTGCACCTGGGCCAGGGCAACCAATGCTACCTATACAGGCTGGGAGAGGACAT
>NW_008596560.1:0-18723 GCF_000691845.1 Merops nubicus | reverse complement strand
CCCCTAACATTCTGCGATTCTGTGATTAATTTCAAGTAGACTACAGCAGTCTGATGCTGGGGAAGGGAAATATTTCAGGTAAACTGAGAGGGTCCAGTCCCCCAACAGGACTGCACTCAGATGTGAAGCTGAGCTATTTAAACAGCCTTGCTGACGTTAGTATACTCTGCAGAGTCAAGACAGGCATTCAGCTACTTAGCTACATGTCCCAGTGTGATAGGGAGGGTTGAATTTTTCCATCTTCCCTTTTGGAGAGCTGGTCAACAAATATGAAAAAGGAAATGCAGACTGACCATGTGAGTAAGAAATGCCATGGCAGACACTAAGAGAAAACCTTAGAGTTTCCTTGCCCTCAGATCTTTAGTGACAACACACTGTCAGCAAGAAGGATCTACTGATGTAATCCTCCTCCCCCTGGCGAAATAAGAACCAGGTTCCCCAACACTGATTTTAATATTAAAACATATTCAGAGAGAGTCTTTTTCAGGTTCTCACTGAAAGTGTTGCTTGGCTTTTTGGCTTGTCACAGCTGACACGGCTCTTAATCAGAGCTCCTTTAAAAACACAGTGAATAGATAATAATATCTGGAAAACTAGGACATTAAAACTTTGATTCACATAGCACATCTCTCTAGTCTTATCATACATTATGCATAGCTGTACTATATTTTGAAGGAAACTGCTGTGACGTGTTTTCAGTTGGGAGATATACGTATGACTACAGAGTCTACAGCATATTTATAAAAAAAAGGATTCTGATCTGTGGAAGATGTTCATATAATTAGGCAAAACTGCAATGCAGGAAGATTTTGCCCCAAACTAGAAATATTTTGGATTGAAACACCTAAATTTCATACTACTCTGAATGCATCTCATTGGAGTTACAGGTTAGGTGCCTCAGCAGCCCAGTGTCAAGGGCATTTAGTTTTCCTAAAACTCCAGTTTACCATGTGAAGACTGTCATTGGAAATACTCAGACTCCAGCTGGTATACAATGAAGACCCACAGCTGCCTACTTTTACCATGTTAGCTTTGCTTCTTTAAAGCAATGGTAATTATTGACAAATTGGTATTGAGTCTGATCTCTTTAACTGTTATGTAAATAAATGTTTATCCTCATAATTTACTTGACAGTACTAACATCATATCCTACTTTAATGATGAGACTAAATTTAAAGATTCATAAATTCATTACTACAGTACATATCAAGGTTAAATTCCCTGATCAGTATGAAGGACTCGTACAGTTTGCAACAATCCTAGATGAAATTACCCTTTTGTCTTTCAATAAGCAGAAATCTCCTGCAGTGGTAAATGTTCATAATGGACTGTTTCATCTTGGCAATCATCTGAAAAGCATCTAATTTAATTAAAGCTTTAGGACAAAGTGCTCTTTCCTTTAAGAATTAAATATTTATGTTAACACACATATCACTTAATTGGTGTAACACAGCAAAGATTATTAATTGATTATACATTGTGCAAGGACTGAAAAAAAAAGGGCAAGCACAGGTTTAAATGTCTTTTCTGTATTAAGCACTAAATAAAAAATTGCAGAGCAGAGAAGGGGCATCAAAGATACAATAATAAGCAGGAATTAAGACAACTGAGATTTTAATGGTCATTAGCTGTATGCTACCACTATGCTAAGTGCTGGCAGTGGAAGCTACGTGACATGCCACAAGAAATGCTGTGTTCACAGAAGCTGCATTATCTAAAGCTGGAAATGAGAGGAAGAACAGGAGCAGTGATTAGAGAGATCCTAGACTCAACAGTAGGTGTGTGTATTCTTGGTCATTAATCACTGCTGAACACTTGATTCCAAATCTGTGCCAAAGAAGCTCTAAGTGTCATAAAACTATCCATGTCAACATGAACTGTATAATGAAACAATATCTACAGCCTACATCATCTCAACAAAGATCAAAAGAACGTATCACATTTTATTCAATTATTTGGCAGAGAGAGAGAATTTTAATATGTGAAAGCCACACTAATTGGAAACATCCTTTTCGACTCTTTTCTGTCTTTTTTTGTCTGAGGGAATTAGAACATATCTGTGAAGGGAGGAGGTGAGAATTTGTCTGCTGAATAGTTGCTAAAATTACCTTAAATGTGCAGTTACAGGCCATCTCTTCAGCTAACAAGCACTTACTGATACCATTTTTTTAGTAAGAAGCCAGCTCTGACACTAACAACTAACTCAATGGGGAACACTGAAGCAACTTCATGGGGGGAAAATCAGACCTTAACCTCTTATATACTACTTTCTGAGGTCTTACAGGCTCTGCTGTTGAGGCCCCTTTTTTTTTATTTCTTTATGAAAGGTCAGAAAAGAAAAACATAAATTAACAGGATTAGACGTTCGGTACCAATTCAAGGGACTAGTTCTGACATAAATTTGTGTGATTATCCTGTTATACAACCATTTGGAAGTGTAAAAGCTGCTCGTTGAAGCTGTAAATATTAGGAAATAAACCCTGTTTAAGCTATAGTGTTAACACTTTAAGCTGGCACGAACAGATGATGTTGCCAAATGTAGTCCTCTGTTAATGTTGCTGTCTTTGTGTGTTTAACTCGGGTTACTTCCTTCCAGAAACACTTGTGGCAACTTCAGAGGGAACACAGGTGAGGGAATAAAGCAGCAGGGTGGAAGGAGGACAGAAACATTTCCTTCAGTGGCAGTAGAAATTTGAAGTGCTTGATCTCATCTCCACCCTCTTCCCTAAAAGCAGAAAAGGAAGTAGGAGGGAGAAAATATCTCAACCCCAAACCAGCAGGACTCTTCACTCCACATCCCAGAACTAGCTGCAACACTCAACCAAGGGTGTACTTCCATTATTTGTTAGTGAAAGAAGAAAATATGACAACCTGCCAGAAATTCTAGCAACAAAAATTTTAGCATTGATGCCCTATGGAAGGCATACCAAAGTATGAGTTACAAACACGTAGCAAATAAAGAGAATGATATCTGGGAAAAGACAAGGAAATTTTAAAAATTGAGTGGTGCTCCATGAAAGAAAAAAAGGAGGTACATGGGGCAAATCTGCTAGGTTAACATCCCAAAAATAAGACATAAAGTCATGTGTCACTAGTTATTTCAGCCATATACTGTTCAGAAATACAGCCTGTGGACTCTGCCCAGCGTTTATGTTAAAAATTATGTCAATATCTAGTTTTCATCTCAGACTTCAGTGAGTTGGGTAAAAGCTTGCTCCTTACATGTCCTGATCACTATTACACTTATAAGCACTTGTGTAGGAGCATCTGTTTATGAATCTTTCCAACACAGTTCTGTGCACATTCATTTGGCTACTTGCAATGAGCTTTCTCACAATGATTTCCTTCAAGATGCATTGTATGCTATTCAACAGTTTTCTGGGGCTGTGTTTGACAGCCAAGAACAACATCTGGTTCCCTGAGGACCTTTAGAAACAAAAGGAAGTAAACTTCAAAGAATTATACAGGATACTTCAACCTAAGATGGACTGAGGAGTTGATGAAGGCTTTCTTCAGAAGTGTAACATGAAATGGCTGTATTAGATCACAACATGTAGTTCAGTACTCTACCTTTGACAATAGCTAGCCACAGACACGATGAAAAAAAAAAAAAAAGAATTAGTCAAATAAAGAAATTTTAGTAGCTATTGTGTTTGGGACCTCCTGAGCCTGGACGGTTTTGTCCTTAATCAGTCTTGAGACATCACTTTAAAATATATTTTTCAAATTTAAATAAAAATCATACACACCTTCAGCATCTAAAATAGAGTAGAATTAAAATAATTTCCTTATGTTGTAAAAATCCTGCAACATCTTTTGATGACTTGTGTTTCTTGCATTGTGAGAAACACTGAACACTTGGTTTTGTTTAACATTTCATATTCAACAATATCCCATCTCAGTTGTCTCTTTTTGAAGCTGAAAATTTAGGCAATAAAATAATAGGTGAAATTTAGTATTGATACATTCAAAGAAATATGTATGGAGAAGAAAATGCCCTCAATATGGAAATACATTGCTGAGTCTGAATTAGCTGTTTCTGTTGAGGAAACAGATCTCAGAATCACCATGGAGAGTTTTCCAAAGATATCCATTCTGCTGCAGTGGTGACTGGTAAAGGAATAGAGAATAAACCAGAAAACAAATAATAACAAATATTAATAAACAAATAATAGCAACTAAAATTAATAATTAGTATTTGTATAATTGCCTATTATTATTACTCTTTCTTATTACTTGCTGTTATTATGTTATGGTGCAAAACTAGCATGCATCCATAACTTCACTGATGCATACAGTTCTGCTCCACAATATCTGAGGAAGATCAGAGTAAGACACAACAAGGTGTATATTAGAGACCACACCATACAGAGATCTCAAGAGGCTGGAAGACTGGGCCAACACAAATCAAATGACATTTAACAAACAGAATTGTAACACCCTGCATCTGAGATGGAATAATGCCAAGCAGCAGTGCAGGCCAGGGACTGACAGGTTTGGCTGAGGTTTGGTTGGGCATCCTTGTAGAAATTAAACCAACCCAGGGCTTTGACTGCATTAGCCAAAATAAAACCAAGAGATGAAAGATTGTCACTGTTTTATCTGGCATCTGTTAGGTCAACGCTTGGAATAGTGTGTCTAGTTTTGGACCCTCGCTTCAAAAGAGACATTGAAACGTTGGAGATGATCCAGTGAATGACAACCAATTGATTGGAAAGTCAGAGACCTTGATACATGTTAAAAGGTAGAAGGAATTCAGTTTGCTCAAGCTAAATAAGGGGCAGAGGGGAGTCCAATCTCATTCGCTCAGTACCTAAAAGGCAGTGATAGAGAAGATGAAGATACTCTTTTAACAAGGACATAGTGATAGGAAAGGATGCAACAGCCTTCAGTCGCTTCAAAAGGAAATTTCATCGGCCTGTACAAAAAAGTTCCTCACTGTGAGCACAACCAAACATGGGAACAGGTTGTTCAGAGATGTGGTGGAATATCCCTTGCTGGAATTAATTCAGGACTTATCTTGTTGGGCCAACAGATAACCTAATCCAAACTCCTGCTGTCCACTGCAGGTGGTCTCAGATGATCTCCAAATG
This sequence comes from Merops nubicus, assembly GCF_000691845.1. NCBI lineage: Eukaryota > Metazoa > Chordata > Aves > Coraciiformes > Meropidae > Merops > Merops nubicus. Next base: position 13,630 of record NW_008596560.1, on the reverse strand, counting down.
TCCCTTGCAATATAGGTTTTTCCCTGATTCTACACGGGAGGGCAGCAGGCTCAACAGTATTTCTGAAACAGCTTCCACAGTGGGCAAGCCGCAGACTAGCACTCTTTAACAATGAAAAAGGAATTACAGAAGACAGAAAGGGGTAAGACAGAGATTTACAGCATCATGAAAGACTCAGGGAAGATAGCTATGGAACAGATATTCAATCTTTTTCACAGTACAGGAAGAAGGTGACATAAAATGAAGTTTTCAAAGGCAAGATTTGAAAGAAACCAAAGTACTTTTACCAACAAAACATAACTGACCTGTGAAACTCTTATTTTTTCCTTATATTTTCTAGATATCAAAAGAATAAAGTGAATCACAAGGACATGATGAAATTAGACCATCAAGGACTGTTAATACAAGACACGCAGAATCAAATTCTGGACACAAAGAGCCAAACTGACTGAACATTGGTGAGTATACCACAGCAGGGATCTTGGTACATACTCATGCCTTTTTGGAAAGGATTTTCCGTATTTGGAAAAGTAGAGTTCATGGAAGAACATTTTACTTTAAAAACTCTCAACAAAACTAAATTCTGATAGCTTTACTGTCATGTCTGAATCAAGCAAACACTCACCAGCTCAGTGGGTCATCAATTCTTTTTTTGTTGTTGTTTGTTTGTTTGTTTTAAAGTTTCCACTAAAAAACATAATTCTTTTCCTGAGGACAAAATCAAATTCTGTGAAATATCTCAAGTTCCTAAGCGTTTGGATAGCTGACTACATAACAACCAACATTTGGCCTATTTTTCTTTTTTAACTGATGCTGGGAGCACTGAGATGGAAGAGGGATCATGCATATGATTATAGCAACAGTGGGAATTCTCCTGGCTTTACAAATGAGAACCATGGCTTACCACAGGGAAGCCACAGAACGCCTCAAGGTCCCAACTGTAGCAGCCTGTATACACCTGCTGTGCAGCAAGATTTGTTTCTTAAAATTCACAATTTACATCTTTTTGCCAGAAGGGAGATTGCACATTCTTCTATTGGAAAAAAAAAAAAAAAAAAAAAAAAAGCGTAGATTTTATCAGTAGCCTTTGGTAAGTATTTATTCCTTTCTTCTACCGAAAGGCTCCAAGGGAAACCTGACTCATTTAAAAGTGAAAGATGAGCTCTCATGCGTTTTCTTGGTAACATTCTCAGAGCGTGACTCTGCACTACTGCCCCACCACAGCAGAGCTCTGGTTAGTTCACTTTCCCTGTCACACAAACGCAGAGGTAGCTCAGGGTGGCTAAGATGCCCAGCCACACCCAGAGGGATGCAGGCCAGGAACAGCGATAACACATATCTCCACTGGGATCAATGTCAGAATGCCAGCTGATGTCATTTCAGCCATAATTTCCTATTCCAAGAGTTTATATGGGCTAATGCAGGGTAGACAGACTGAGATAAAAAATTATCTAGATTTTTAAACATTACTAGCACTAGAGGACTGAGCACCAAAATTGATATTCCTTCAAACACAAACTTTTTCTAATAGATCCAGATTTCAGTGCTGCTATTTGCTGTGATCAAGTACCAAAACCAAATGGCAGTATCTTAGGACAATAAACATCTTTGAGCTATATTCACAGGCATCCTGGCCCACCATTTTAACTCATTTTAAGGCTGTGTATTGCATCCATTCTGTCAAAGTATTAATAAGAAATTCAAACATCCAGATCTGAGTCACTTACAGTACATGGCTCAAACACTCACTTCCCAAAATAAACAGCAGAGCATTAAATTTCTTTCCACTTTGCTTTTTAAAAGTTCTTCAAAAATCAGAGGTAAATCAGTGGGCCTGTTCATTTATAAGTATCTCATTCATGAGATCCATTATGAAGTATAATTTCATTCTTTTGTGATCAAATGCAGATTTGTGAAAGGTATCAGTTCTGTTTATATAAAAATCCCCACATATTCAATGACAAAACCAAAACTGTCCTTTGCAGAAAGTTTTTATTTCTTAAGTAGTTGTCCAAAAGCGATGAAATCTGCTTTGTTCCAAGCCACTACATTAATTTCCTATTGCAGTGGTTTGCAAACTGTAATTTATCAATTTGTTTTCATTTGTGACAGTCAGTCGTGTTCTTCAGCAGAGACATTCTCTGGGTTGCCTTGGTTTCACCACAGAAAGAATACATTTCTGTTTTCTGGTATGTTTGGACATATAAAAGGTCAAGGAACTGGAACAAAGATACCCAGCAGATTATTTTGATTTTAAAGAAAAAAAAAAGAAAAAAAGAAAGCCATCCAACACCATCCACTTGAATAAAAATGTTAATCTGGTGAGATTTAATGAGGAAGTAACACAGGTCAAATCACGTGGATGACTCTGAAAGAATGCTATCAGACAATGGATTTTGCAAGATTGGAAAAAAAAAAAAATATGAGAGAAAACCTTAGACTCAGTAGATTAAAAATTGTTAATTGAATGAATGCACTGTTTTAAAATATTCCTTTCATTTATGAGAAAAAAAAATTAAAGGAAAATACGAAGCAATGCTAGAACCCCCAGATAAATATACTCTTCAGATCAGTGAAGAGAATAATTTCTTTTGTCTAAAATCAGGATCCATTTAAATGGATCACAAGTTACTCTTGAAATACTTATTTTTCAGAATAAATAAATCAGATTATCATTATTATAATTGAATTTCAAATATCTTTGGCCCCATTTTATTGCTATTTGAAATATATTCAACAAAGTGGAAAAGGTTTGTTTATTCATTCCACAGAAACGATGAGTTACTATAAGCAGATAATCAATGTATTTCAGGTAAAGGTGGTCAGCTTCATAAATATAAACTGAAAACCAAACTTTAGAGAAGAACAGAACTGATGTTACTATACTGTGACCCTCAATGAAGTTGATTTTTCAGTCACTAAGAATATACAAAATATTAAATAAAACTACAGAGTGCTCTACAGCTACTGCATTTAAAACACCCCAAGGTGCACCTTTTTGTCAAAAGGCTTTTAAAATCCATCTACATTTCTGTAATGGAAGCATGTAGCAATTAATCACAAGTTGATTTTTTTAATGGAAGGCCTAGAGCATAAAATACTGACTGCTTCACTGACATAAACACCACATACATATTAGTGAGTGGTATCCACAAAGTTCAAAAGCTACAAAATGTTACACTCTCTTATTTTCTCCCAGGCTGGCAATCTGTGCAAAGTACAGTCACTTATGAGTCCGCAGTTCATTTGTGTGATACCCTAGAAGAGAAAACTGTCATTTTTGTTTGGGTTTAGGGTTGTTTTTAAGGAAACTAAAAAGGAAAAATTATAATCAGGCTTGATTGCTCTAAAACAATAAGTGCATTCAGATCATACACAAATCAGCTTATCATATCTGAAATGAAAGCATATAAAAATGTATGCATGGTTAGTGTGCTACATTTCTGGGTATTTCTTCCACAATTCACCTAGGACACCATAGTGTGAATTTTGGAAGATTTCCATATTCACAATTGCAATATGAAATTGATAAAATTCTAATCAGTGTAAGTTAAAAGTCCTAACACACACATCAGGTCTGTTCTTTTATCCAATGTAACTGGAGAAGTTCATCTCTTTTCAGGACAGATCCTACCTGCACATGCACAGAAATCTACACTATCTACATTTCTACTTCAAACTGGTTTGTTTATAACTCATTATCCTGAAATTTCCTATGGGATTTCAGGTTTTCAAACATAAGGTCAATCCTCTGCTACATCCATAAATCAGAGGAATAGATGAAGTAAAAACCCTGAGTGGGAGCACTCTTGGCTTCCCTGATTCCTGAGCTAGTTCTTTGCAGTTTGTAACACAATTTAATCCAGTCTTGCTGCACAGCAAGAAATAAATGTATGAAATGGTCCACACTGACCAGAAGTGCAACGTTTCTCCAAACCCGGAAGACAAAACAGTTCACTTCCCCAAATCCTCTAGGCCAGAAACCATTAGCTCTTTGACTGTGCTTTTTCTTCATCACTTCCCTTCTCTGGCAACCTGAGGCTAGTCCAGTCACAGCTATGAAAAATCATGATTGGACTCAGACTACTGCCTGAGATACCAGTAAATTCTTCTGATCAGATTTTCTTGCCTGCCATCCCTTACTGTGTTTTCAGACCACAGAGTACCTACTATCTTCTGGTTACAAATATATATATTTTTTCTTACCAGTCCATATAACAGATAACACAATACTCTTGAATGTAAACCTCTGCTTTTCCTCACCCCAGGTCACATCATGTCATGCTCTCTAAGCCAACACTCCACTTTTACCTCAAATTCAGTTTCACCCTTCTTCCATGGGCTAAGCTTATTTCCTCCTTCTAGAACTGAGGGAGAGAAACACCAGAGAAATGTTCATTTTCTTCCTTTCTGCAGTAAAGGACAGAAAGGAGAGCAGAATATAGGGCTGCCCTCTGATCTCAGGATGTGGGAAATCACAGCAGCACAGAGGTAGGCTAAACACAGCCTCTGGTTCCCATCCCTCCAAATATGTTTTGCTGATCAAGGGCAGAAGAACACCTATCAACATGATTTAGATAGATGACTCTAAGTTCTGTATCATAACCCTATTTTTCAGTAATTCTGAGCTCTTCCAAACGAGTGGTGAAGCTCATCGGTGTTAACAGCTATACCATGCAGATTTACATGCTAAAGTCGATGAGCTCCTGCTTGCCAGACAGAGACCACCAAGCCCCACCTTCTCACCTGCAGATTCTGTTAAGAAGTTGGCTAACAATCTCTCCTCTTTGTTGACAATTTATCAATAATATTTAGAATTCTTCTAATTCTAGATGAGGCTGTCATCACACTTGTCTTTTAGAAAGAAAAATATGTTTTAATACAACCCAATCTATAGAAAAGAGTTTGGTTGATTAATTTTAATAAAAACATTATTTATCTTGTCTCATGCACCTCACACTCTACTAAGAGGTTCTTTTTTGTATTAGTGAGGAGGAGGAAGAGAGGGCTTTGGCTTCGTTTGAAGACATTTGTGAGTAGAATTACTTTTCCACAAACAGAGAAACAAGCAACACATCAAACAAGGACATCTGCTTCCGAAGATGTTACAGCCTGCATCACCTTCCTCTATCCTAAAATTAGCTAAAGCAAGAGCCAGTGTCAGCACTGAGAGGGATTAATTAGTCTTTAAAATAAATAAAAAATGGACAATATGAATCTAAAAGCAATGGTGGACCACAAAAATTGGCAGAAAACAACTAACTGCAAAATCATGAAACAAGATAAAGGTGGAATTGTCTGATTTTCAGCATTATGTGTCCACTGGCCAAACCCTGTCTGTTGCTGTCATTAGCTGATGAGATGGATCAAATAAGAAGAAGTAGAGTTTGGCCATAAATATTCCATTCCAAAATGGGGAAAAAAAAAAAAAAGAACACTTATAATCTGTTTTTCAAAAGTCAATAACCATAACTTAACTCAATGGAACATTCTGGATTACACTTCTAAGATCTGAAGAGTAAAAATGTGAGTGCCCTGAAACTGGCTCAAACTGCGTGTAAATTTTTACTGAGCTAAAACCACATTGAGGTTTCAAGACAGAAGGATGGCCAGACAAGATGTCAGGATTGAGCTCCTACAGGCATATTTAAAATGATATGGTAAAGTCTATGTTTCTATCAATAATTGTAATCAAATTATAACAAAGACAATACAGAGAATTATACATATTAATTTTCCATTGACAGTAACACAGACAGGAGTTTTGCTTGAGTAAATAATATTCTTGATTTTGTGTACAAGATAGTACTGCAACTTTAAGACTTCGTATTTAGTTGGATGTGTGGGGTTTTTTATTGGTGACATGAGAAGCGTTAGGATTTTGTGCCACTTAAAAAACTTATTTCAATTTAGATTTTATTTCCTACTAGTAAATCCAGAACAACACTTTTATTTTGTTTGACAAAACTATAAAAGTGCTCACACATATATCAAGTGCTCCTCATTAAGAGCGGCTTTCACATCAGCATCTCTCTGCCCCCCAGAGAACAGACGTCAAGCCACTCTACAGTCTATAATTCTAATTTATCAACATCAGTAATGCTGAATTACAAAATCAAGTAATTGTTTGCAGACAACACAAACAGTTCATGTAAAGCATTCTCCCACTGCTATACTTATAATTCCTGTCTCAAAAAAAAATACTTACTTTGTGACTGATTCACCAAACTGTGGATTCAAAACCAACATATTAATCAATTTTAGGAATAGAAGGAGTATTGCTCTTGTAGTGGCACTTAATTTTAAGATTTTAAGGAATTTGTGTCTCAATGCTGCTTTCACTGAAGTCGCTGGGAGTTCCAGTTTTCTCTAGTAGGAGAAAAAAAAACCCAAACAACTATATATGATTGAGCTGGGACAGGTGGAGATGTCCAGACTTACATTCTTTACTCCTGATGCATACAAGTAGAAAGAGGTCAGAGCACTTCTGCTGCACAGCAACATACAATTACATGTGTGTATTAAAATCAGAGCTGGTTATGAACAGAAAAAGACTTAGTATTTATTCATATCAATATCTTTGTACACACTTTTCTCCCTTCATCTTTGTTTCAGAGACGAAGTGACAAAGTGTCACTTTGTGTTGTATTCCATTTTGGAAAGGAAAATATTGGAATCATAATTTCTCGTGAAATGGAAATTGTACTCTGAAGAGTTCTAGAGAGGAATAATGGCCCTGAAGGCTTTGCCTTGGCCTGTCAGTGCCAGTCATGTAGGGGGCTGTTAGAGCCAGTCATGTTGGGGAAAGAAACTCTCATCTTCAAACAGAATTTCAAACAGAACTCCACCAAAACCTTCATCTGAAAACAAACTATCATTTTTACCCACAAGTGAGTCAATCTAGTTGCCCATTCAACATCAAGCCTGAAATCAAAACTTCTCTTTCTTTTTGCCAGGCTCTGGATAACTTTCATACTCAGTACAGAGAAGGCCAAGAGTCACCACACAGTCTAATAGTGTATGTTATCTGTCCCTCAGGCTCCCTGCTTCAATTCATTCACTATGTCAAGGACAGTTTAAAAAGGCATGGCCTGGGAGTCCACCTCTCTAAGCTCTAGTGCTACTACTTTATTTTCTCGTTCGAGACTCATTAATTCATGTACTGCCTTTAACTCCTCATATATAAAAGGCACTAAAACTCTCTGCCTCATATTTTGGTGCAAGGACGTGCTTGCTGAATAGCTCCAGGTGAGCCCAACGGTTGCACTACCGGCATTTCTGAACTGCCATAGCAAGAGGACTGGTGCTTCTCTGGCTGCTGCTTCGATGAGTCTCTTCACAGACGCAGGTGAAAGAGCTAGGTTTTGCCACATAGTATCCTACAGCTGCAAACAAGTGGAAACACTAATTTGGAATTCTACAGAACACAGGGCTCAGCCCACCTCGTACCCCTGATATGTAGAGCAGGGCAAATCAAGGACATCCTGCAGTACTCTTTGGATCTAAATGCCAGAAGTGATTTATAACTAACTATACAGTAAATGTTTTTCACGATCTATTCCATAAATGTTTTTAGTAAAGAAATTAACACATGGTGCTGTTTAGGAATGTGACTTCTGATGCTACAAATATATTGGAGAAATGTATTTGGACAGTTTTGATGTGAGATGTGTTATTGATTAAAAGCACAGGAATTTATATTCATTTCAAAATGCATAGACACTAGTAAAGCTGTATAGGCCTTAAATGTGATTTTTTTTTTTTTTTTTTTTTTTTTTTTTTTTTTGTATTCTCCAAAGATTACTGGTAGCTATGTAAATAAGTAATATCATTGTAATTTTTTGTGTGTGTTTTGATTGCAATCAATTGTTTATCTTCTTCTTTGTCTATTGGAGCAACGTCCATAGATCTAATAAATGTTTCCATCCAGTAACAGGCAACATCCACTCTAGGCAGATTTAATTTGCACTGTCAGGAGCAATACTGCACCAAAGGGAAGATCCCTCCATGCATTTTTGAAGCATGATGAATGCTATGCAGCTGAGATTAAGAATAAGCTGTACATAACACTTCTTCTGTCATCTCTTTTAATTTTGTAAGAAATACTTGAGGTTTTAAGGATTTAAAATACTAATAATTTGCTTTACATTTACTAATGGACATTCCATTGACATACAGAAGATTATCTGGGAAATAAAACAATACATTCAGGAAAAAAGATTTACAGAACTCCCTTGAACATAATTTATTTGCTTCCCTTTGGTAAGGCTCACATTTACAGAGGACATACTTTTCCAAAGCTTGCATGCATGCTCACCTGAAACATTTGCTTTCATTCTTTCTACTCTATTTTTCATTCTTCCAACCAGAATGAATTGTATAACGTTAATTAAATTAGTACATGAGTGAATATCTTTCCTATCTTTGAGGAAGAATTCTGATTCTTTTCTTTTTACATATAGTTAGTTTATAAGATCATAACTTAGCAGGGGATGCGACTTGTGACTTGTCACGTACATAAATAAATGTGGATGACTATTTCAGTAAGTAGGTTGCAACTAGTCTGCAGCACTGATTGGCACCACGAGCATCTGCATACAGGTAGCACACAGGCACATATTCATGTCCTTGTGCCAAGCTTCTTCAAGTAGTAGTCCATGAGCCAAACTCGGTCCTTGAGAGAGTGCCATTGAATAAGGTCACTGCTTACACAGAGACAAAGCTGGAAGAACCTATGAAGATAGTCAGTGAACAGCCAAAATTTTCAAGGCTCAGCCTCTGGCCTACATAGTGCATATTTTCTTTCCCATCTGCCTGTCTCTCAAAAACAGTGTCTTACATTATGCTCTGTATTTCTCTTCTCACAAGTCAGCTTTCCTGTTCTCCAATTGCTTTGGTGGTGATACCACCTTAGACTCTCTAGCACTAACACAAGAGAGCATTTCTTACTCTCTCTGCATCCATTTATGTTGCATCTGAGTTGGACCAATTATATCTGTCAAGCTCTACATGCTTTTTTTAGGAACATCCCCTACTTCGCTGAGTTTGAGAAGCCTGCTGTAAAGTATTCACTGTAGAGAATCCTTCATTCATCTTTCAAGCAGACCCTTCCCACCATCCCTTCACTAACACATTTTCACTAACACAGTTCTCTCTATAATACATGACTTTTCACATAGTTTTTATTTTTACAGGTAACTGAGTGAAGAAGATCAAGGAGGCACAGAAAAAAAGCAATTTTACCTTGTCATCTTTGAGGATAACAGTTTAATAAATTGGTGAGGATTTCTACAGGTGCCTGACCTAACCACCATAGAGGAAGAAGCAGTCCCTGAGAAATGCATGGTCAAATCCTGTTCATGTAGTCCAGCTTCACACAGTTCTTTTCTGTATGACTATGATTCTCCAGCTTTGCAAGTACCACAGAAGGAATTAACGAATCATCAACAATAAGACTTCTTCTACCATCCCTTTGTCCTCTGATGTTATTACATGCTATGCTGAAAGGCAAGGGAAATTCTTCTTCCTGAAGCATTCTTTTAATGAGTGGCATGTTTATGGTTTAACAGTATGTTTTGGCTAATTGATTCAAGAGAAAAAGCAAAGACTTGACTTTTTAATGTCATCTTGAATCATTATTCTTTAACCATAACAAGTTTGTGATTCTTTTCCCTGACGCCCTGTGTCTTCTCATCAATTTTATACTTGACTACTTCATTTTTTTTTCATTTTGACAGCTGTTGTGTTTATGTAGGTGTGTATGCATCTGTATGCATTTATATATTAAAATAAACTGTTCTTGATACTTCTGTTGTTATCTAGATTATCATATTATCAGCATATTATTTTTCATATGGTAGTATTTCAGATGTTAAAAATTATGTTCTTGAATAGAAATCTTAGCCACATTGGTGGCATTTTTCTAACTCTATTAGCCTTGTAATTTGTGTAAAGAGACAGTATCATCTTTATTATGTTACTTGGAGGATGGATTTAATATTTATTAGTTGGTATTTGACAAAAAGTCAGACTTTTCCTTAAGTCATAGTTTTACATATTTTAAATCTCCAGAAACCAAATATAGAGTCATTAGAACAGAATTTAATGGAAGTATGGTACATGTACAACTACACAGAGTGAGCATTTTATGTGGCCAAACCCAAGCAGAAATGGAACTTTCTTCCATCAGAAAATGCCTCATAATTTTCACTGATTTATGATTGCCAAGATCACAGCAATTATAGGACCCAGTCATTGGCTTGACTTATCCTGAAGGGGCAGAATGACAGTTGGGTTAATTGTGCATGAGCGTGAGTGCTTTGATGCACAAAGATAAAGCTTAGGTTCTTTGCTCACTGATTCTTCAGAAAAATTACTTCAAGCTTTTAACAGTCAGAACTAGTCAGACATAAAATGCAGCTGTTTGTTTCACAAAATAGTGAGATAGTACATGTCATTTGCTTTGATCTTGTGGCTGAGTCAGGTCACCTGCTCAATCATTAAACCCCTTTTTTTACCTTAACTTCCCCTTGAAGGTCTCTTGTGCAAGCTGTAGTGAAATCTGATCTTGTACAGTTGGTAGCAGGTTAATAGCCCAAGGTAACACTTTATGTCTGAAGGCTAAGGTATAGATGGATAACAAGACATTACACTTAATGAGATGGACCCAGTAGGGCAATTAGGATTGGACTATAGAGTGCATATTTCCTCCAGGTTTACTTGAGTGTTTCTATAGAGGTTTGAAAAGCAGTAGCACCAGGGAAATGAATGAGCAAAGAATGAAAAGACGCATGTGGAAGATTTTCAAAGACCAAGAGGAGACTCAGGAGCCTATTCACTGGAAACATAAGCTCAGTGAAAATCAGAGAGACACAGGGATCTAATTCATCTTTCTGACTTTGAAAAACTCACATGATAATGCAAAAAATAAGTCAAAGTCTAGAAGATTCACTACTTATTTGAATGAAAAAATTCTACTTGGAAGAAAGAAAATAATTCTCTGGACTTTGTCATTAAATAATTTTCTGTGGGAAATACTTTAGATTCACAATGATAAAGAATAATGTCTGACCTTACAATCTTCTAGAAAATAAAACTGCCTATGAGAACGTCTTCTGAAAACTATAAGTGCAAATGCCTGTAGTCACTCTAGCTAGGCAACAGACTGCATCTGGGCTACTTTAAAAGGCAAGTTTTAAGTGGCATGTGAAGAGTTACGGAAAAGCACTGCATTATTCTAGTTTAGCAAAGAACCTGCCTTTCAAAAATGTTCAACGTTTATCTTCTGGTGCATAACTAAACTGCTCCCTTCAAGAAGTGATACTGACTTTAGACAGAAATACAGTCTTAGAAAACAATGATTTATAAGAAATGCCATGTATCAAGCTATCATATTGACAGCATCAAGAGGCAAGTCACATAAGTAGAGAAGTCTGCTCTGAAGGATTTTAACACAAAACTGCTCCTGCTGTAAGAATTTCTTGGTCTGATACAGTAGCTAAACCAGAGAAGACTGGTTTCAGAGACATTGTGAACAGTGTTGTCTATTATAGAGCGTGGCCTCTGTGTGCCACATCAAGCTTATTGTATGAACATCTGAATCCATGTCCTTTCCACTGTCTTAATTTTAGAGAGAAATCATTTCACATCCCTAAGTTACCATCTAAGTGGACAGAATGATGGTTCTGCATCACTAACTCTATCCCTCAAAATATTGGGAATTGTGAAATTTCAAAGAACAGTTTTCACTGTATGACTCACGTCCCCCTCCCCCCTCAAAGACTCATTTATTTGAGAAGCACAGCTAGTGTAAAAGTCAGATTCTCTGAACCAAAACATCTAATTGCAGCAGTTTATTCTGAAAGAAGACAAACTGGAACAAGACTTCTGTTTAGGCTTACCTTTTTTGAAATTGATAGCAGGGGATCTCAGGTATTCTGAGGAAACAACTCCAAAATTTCTTGACTTAATTTCAGAGAAGCCAAAGCTTCTTTGAAAAAAATAATAAAAAAAGGGGGAGTATGGGAAAATTATGTCTAGAAGGTCTAGAAGGTACTCCTCTGCTCTCTGGAGTTAATCCCAATAGACTGACTCCAGATTAATTAAGATTAGAGTTAATATTTACAGATGCTGCATTTTGTGGTGGAAGAATGCATAATAATAAGAAGAAAATATAATAATTGGAAGAAATTTTGCAGATATATTTATCTGCAGTATCCTTTCAGTCATATAAATACAAAACCAAACACCATAAACTATACATATTCCAGATTGAAATATAGAAAGAAGCCTTTTGCCTTTTAAGCACCTATTTATTTGAGAGAGATCAAACAATGTGCAGAAACTTAGGATAATATTCTCTTTGTCATGGGGTGGAAAAACATAATGGTCCATACTAAAAGGAACAGAGTATTTTCATTTAATTCACTCGTTGAATGAAAACATGACTGAACTACCGGCTGTTACCTAACCAAGAAATCTCAGAGGGAGAAAAGGCTGGTTACCTTTCACTGAACGTGCAAGGCAAGGTGTATTCAGGTAAATGTAGCCCAAATCATGACAGATACCAGTAGCCACCTCAAGTATTATTATCCCTTCACACAACTAAAGTCTCAATAACATATCAGATACTTCTGGGAGAAAGGGGAGAAGTATTATCACACTGTGGAAAGCATCAAAGGTAAGACAACAGGAGAAGTTCTTGGCTTTCTGTCGATGGTGCAGGAATTTGTGAGCTGACATACACTTGACTTGCAAGATCTTTTCCTCACTTAAACTGGTGGGCTTTGGAAAGCTTGAGTGCTCCATACTTTTGAATGAAGCAAGTTGGAATGAATCCCCTTGGCACTTTGATAGCTAGAGAGGGGCTTTCCCAACTCCCTGTGATTTTGAACAGTAGATGTTCCTATTGCTTTCCACGCAAAGTAATTACAGACAGTGCCATATCATTGTTAAGGGCTGCAGGCTACCTAAGAGACCCAAGAACAGGCAAGAATACAGGTGATGGGTTTGCTGCATGGTCACCTCTAACAGAGGAATGATCCTTTCCATCTTATCTGCAGGAAAAAAAAAAGAAATCAGTTGTGATTAACTTGTTAATGGAAAATTGTCTCTTCTCTGTGTAATTCTACATGGTTGTTTTCTAAAATGAGACTTTAGATCTTGCTCTGAAGAAAAAAAACATCATTTGGTTGACAGTCCTATGTAGAACAAATAAAGTGTTTTTCCAAGTCCTGGACTTCTTAGGTGATAAGCACTGCACAATGAGGTCTGTGAGTAACGAATGCTATATAGCACAACAAAGGTATAAATCACTTATCCATGTCAAGAGGCAAAAGGGGAAGTGAATATTGATCAAGCATTCCCAGAACTGTTAAACAAAGAAGAATTGATTTGGTTTCCACTTGCAGTTGTCTGACAGGAACAAAACTACTGAATTTGAGTCCTCAGCTACTCCAGAGGAACATGACAGAAGTCCTCCTGGCTTACAAGCACTCTCCTCAAACTATTAATTTTCTGTACCTGCCTTTCAAGGCACCAGTTCCACTCAATACAAATGTGTAGTGTCTTTTCAGATTGTCTTCAGTGCAGTCACAGAACCATGGAATCACCATGGTTGGAAAGGATCTCC
>NW_008596559.1:0-1679 GCF_000691845.1 Merops nubicus | reverse complement strand
AGTAGACTGTGTGGCATTCCTAGATGATACCATGGAAAGCTTTTACTTTTCTAAGTGAACCTTAACCTTGGTTGTCACATACAGTCTGACTCACACAGAAAAGAACTTCTTAAAAAACAAACCAACCAACACCCAGCCCCTCCCCCACAGAAGAACAGAAAAAGATAACATTGCAAAACAATTATCAGTCCTGAACCTCATGTGCCTTTTATGATTTGTTTCACGACAACTAAAGCTTTCCAGTTCACGCAGTGCTCCATTAGAGTGCTTGGCTGTGAAGAAACATCTCCTTAAGCAGTTTTCACACTTGTCATGCTAACACCAGATACTGCTCTGAGAAGCCAAACACCTAAGCTTTAAGAGACCAGCACCTTCACTGGAGAGTTTTGTGCAGGTCATTTCAGATGTTGAGTGGACAAATTTTGACTTGAACAGAATCTGAAAAAGATCCAGCAGAGTCTGATCATTTTTGTGCAGCTATTCTCAATCACAGTATGAAACGGGGTCCCATTACTTTGTAAATTGTTTCAGAGAATAAATTCTATACTTTGATAACAAATTTCAATTTAATCTAGCAGTTGTAATTTAATCTGTTTTAAGTAAATTGCTTTTCCTTTCCAATGAGAAAGAACGATCAGAACAGTGTTGTCGCAACACCCATCACCAAAGGAATCAAATTCATCTTGCTTTATCCTTGTTAGATCTAGTGAACTTATCAGGAAGGAATTTGGTCAAGCTAAATATTTTTTTTTTTTTTTTTTCCCCAGGAAACAGTTTACTTGGCTAATGAATTAAATCATTAGTTGCACAGCAGTCAACACACATAGAAAAGAAAAAAATTACATAAATTGACCTGCGTTTGACACCTTCCTCCTATGCTACGTGAATGAGGATAAACACAGGAAATATCTGCACAACGTGCATTGTTAACCTGCAGATGTGTTTATAAACTATTTCTACCCAGAATCCATTTTCCATTTTCCAGTTTCAATATGACGTGCTTGGTAATAATCATGCAAAAATACTGGTATCAGGAGAAGGCAAAGTCATTAGGAAACATTCCTTCATTCACCTTCCCTGATCTGTTGTACTTTTAAATAGAATATATTCCATTACAAAGTCTAATACAGCATCCTCTTTCTGTGATCACTAATCAGAAAGAAAAATCAGAGTTGTGCTAATAAAAGCATATAAATATTGTTTAGTTTTAATGCTAAAAAATTAATGGATTAGTCAGTTCTCATGAGAGAAAAGATTTAAGAAAATAGTTTTCCCCTTGGAGACATTTGATAGCAGATAGAAAAATGCACAGGAGAACTTAGAGTAGGAAAAAAAAAATCAGAAAGGGACTACACTGGGCAACCTAATAGGTTTCTTTCATCGCTCATTTGAAAATGGAGCTTCTGCAGACAGTTCTCATATTTATGTCAGTTTGAAGTTGTCAAATACATCTAGCAGACGGTGGTTTTTCCAAATTTTTCACTTTTCAGATTTTTCATATGCACTACATAATGTACGAGAGCCTATTTTAAACAAAATGTTTAAGTTTTTATGTTTATATATCACCTTCCAAATAAGATGTTACAGACTTCTTTCCTACAGAAATGACTACTTTCAGCATAACCATCTCCCTTTCCTGACTCTCCCATCTGATTCATGAGGTTCAACAAGGCCAAATG
>NW_008596558.1:0-2653 GCF_000691845.1 Merops nubicus | reverse complement strand
ATAAAAAAGCATAAAGTTTGTCTACATCTAGAATCGTCTCAAACACTGCGCGCAATAAACATACCTACTTTATAACTTTCGAGTTATAGAGTCTGTTTCCGTACGTCATACATCTAGAATCATCTCAAACATACGTTCATATGTGCATGTTTTGGATCACTGAAACACTGATTTGTGTGTGCATATGTTAATGGAAAACCATTTTAGTGGTGTTCATGTTGACTAGGTAACATTTTGGCTGAGAAATTTAACACCTCTGCATTAAAAATCCACTCCATACTGAAGCCAACCTTTAGCAGGCCCAGCCCCTTGGAGACAGAGGTGTAATTTGATGGCTATTCAGCTGCACAGTAGAAATGTTATCAGTTGCAGCTCAGCTGACAGCTGAAAGGCATTGCTCCCGGCTTCCTAGTTCAGACCAGGCATGAGCTTTATCAGCACTGAGCATTATCAGTCAGACAGCTTTAAAAATCCAAGCACCAGAAACTTCAGTTCCACAGCAGGGCAAAGCACAGAAGACAGGTGTCATTTCCAGTTACTGTTTACACAGGACTTTCCCTATGCATTCAAACTCTGAAGCTGGTGTTGGACCTTCTCTTCTCTGACAGAAATCCAAGCATAGAGCAAGAAGAGCAGAAACAAAAGGAATGTCCATATTCCACTTTCTGTCCTTTCTTATGGTCACAAATCATAAAGCTGAATTCACCAGGCTGTCTCAACAAAACTGAAAGGAAGCATCTTTGGAATGCAGCACATACCTCTGCACTGACCATGTTCTCAGCAAGCAATAGAATATCTGTTGCTTTCCACCACACTCACCCTCTGATTTTGTTTTAATAAACTACTACCTACAGACACAATTTATGTACCTGAATTATTAATTATTCTTTCACAGATTCTCATACAACATCTTGCAAAATTTATTGCTGGGAATGTTGGATACACTACAGTACTTTAGATAAGTACTTAGGATCTTCGCATATGAAGATTTCCATGGGGAAAAAAGTTACAAAATTTCTGAAAGGCTTTAATAAAGGGCCTCTAAGTAATTAAATAACCACAGCAGAAATACAAAGGACCACAAAGACATCACAGGAAAGTTGGAAGCTCAGACTGCCCACGAGGGGCCTTGTGGGTGTGGCTTGTGCTATATAAGCAATTACAGCTGCGCAATAAACGCCATTTGCAACATCCTTCACATTAAAGCCTGTGTCTGCTGATGGTACCCAACGGTAGAGGTTGGGTGGCAGAGATCCCGGGGTTCGGGTGTCGGTAACGACAATGACTCTTTCTATAAGTATATTTTTTTTAAAACTTATGTAAAGAATTAAAAAATATTCTTAAGACTTCCGTTTGTGCACATACTTACCTCCCTTTTTTAACCTATAATCTTGTAAGACCTTTACAAATCACAGCTGACTTAGGAAATGAAGTTGAGCAGACCTTCTTCAGAGAAAAACTCCAATAATATTAATAGCATTTAAACCTAGAGTGACGTGTTCTACACTGTCAATGCAGTATCACCCAGAAATTAATTCCCAGGGTGTCTCAGTCTACATTAGACTAGAAATTCTGAAGCAGATTCTATTTTGTCCACACAACATGGGGGGAAAAAAAAGAAAAAAAAAAAAAGCACGTTTCTATGTACTGAACAGTGTTTCCTTAGATGAAAAGAAGTGGTACTTGCAAAGGTAACCTATGGCTAGAGAGAACCTGATTGGTGCTTTCATTCCCTCACACTCAACACAAAGACTATTCTAAATTTTTTGCAACCCTTGAAAAAGAAATTAATTCCAGGCTTTGGCCAAAGAAATTCAGCAGGCAACTGGACAGGTAAAAAGAACAGTTTTAGAGAAGTTTTAGCCTTACCTAAAAGCCTGAAGAGAAGGCTTAAAACATTCATTAGAACTAGTTAAGCATTCAAATACACATTCTCTCTTTGAAATTTGCTACAAGTGAAGGTCTACCAAAAACATTACTTTTGTCCAATTCTAGATTACTCTCTACTAACACAAATGAGCTGGATAAAACTAATCAGCTGGCTTTTAAAACTGTTTTGAAACAACTTCAGACCATCCTTGAGCGTAAGTAGAGATTATCAAAGACTTCCTCCTATCCATGATTATCTTTTACTGTATATTTCAACCAGAATACCATTCAGTTTCAGCCAGGTGGGTGAAATATAAATTAACATACAATTTTAGGGCTTCTGGGAAGACAAAGACTTCATCCCTCAGAGAACAAGTATTTTCCACAGCTAGTTTTATTCTCAATTTCACCATAAATAAGTGTTGGCAATTACTGTCCTAAAAGCTACAAAAGCAGGATTTCAGCCCAGCAACAAATTTAGGATCCATTCTATATTCAATTACAAGTCACTGTCCTATGGAGACCTTCTTTAGAATGCTTCTCGTTAGCAAGTTGTGCAACACATACTCAATGCATCCTCTATTTCATATATCAGCAAATTTTTTCTAAGGGACTCATTAATAAAGATATTTATATACTTAACAGAAACAATCTTTGTCTTCACTGGTCTCAATTACTGTCAGAAAAAAAGGTTTTCAGTACATAAAAGTGATTACAAATGTGTACAGGATGAATCAGATACACAAGTGTGTGACATTAAATGCATGGCTTAAGTTGTGGTTTG
>NW_008596557.1:2104-18700 GCF_000691845.1 Merops nubicus | reverse complement strand
TAGATGAAGCTCTGAGTAGCTGGATCTGGTTGGAGATGCCACTGTCATTCCAGAGGTCAGGGATGGTGATATCTGACTCTTGGGACAGCTCTTTGTTGCTGTCATACTCCCAGTCCTTGCTCTGATGCTGCTGCATCTGCTGCAGCTTGGTCTTCTCCACGCTGTCTGGCTGCTGCGGCAGGGTGGCTTTCTTCTCCAGGGCCTGGCTGTGGCTGCTGCAGGCCAGGCGGCTGCCCTCCACCTCCTGCAGAGGCTCTGCCTTGGTGGCCGGGACAGCCCGAAGGGCTCCAGCAGCCGGGCGCTGCACCAGCCGTGGGATCCTGCTGCCGTGGGACCCTGCTGCTGTGGGAGACCCCAGCGCGTGCCGCCGGCCTCACGGGGACTTGCTCTGCGGCTTGTCCCCAGTGCCCGGGCCCCGTGTTCCTGGCTATGATTCTATCATAGAATTCTATGATTCTATGGTTCTATGATTCCTGCAGCAACAGGACTTTCTTTGGCAGTATGACCAAAGTGCTGAGCCTAAACCTACTTAGTGAATGAAATGGTGGGAGCATAGACCAAGGCAGCATAAAGCATAAATAAAGTGCTTAAAATCCTCCATATAACTTCTATTTTACAGATACATTTTGAGAGAGGATGAATAAGACAGTTCACTGAGCATAATGAATGCTTTTGGATAATTCCATGGAGGAAACATTGGTTCTGTTGAAGGCAGTAGGGATGTGCTGAAAGACTTGAAATGGAGCAGATTCAAGGCTTGGTGTATTTGTCAATGACTTTTATTTTCAAAGAGGTTCTTCAATACTGCATAAATATATTGTGCAATGCAATATATGGAAGCAGAAGGTAGGTTGATCAAATCTGCAGGCTTTAGTACCCATGCAGGAGGATCCTGGATGTTTGATTTTGTATTACAAGTTCAATATACCAACTTTGAATTGCCATTAATATTCCCAGTAAGATATGTGGTACAGATGTCTGTCTCCAAAATTTTTCAGGGGATAAATCTTGCCTTCTGTGATCTGGTGCAGAAATCCTCTGAAAAGAATGAGTGGGAGTTTTCCGTCTGTTTGGTTGAGGTAGGTTTTGTGTTGGGTTTGATTGGGGGTTTTAAATTTTATTTTATGTACAGTGGCATGCTTAATGAGAAACAGGTATTGCCACACCTCTAGGAATACAACATATGAGTATAGGCCAATACTGCTGCTGGGTGGGACCCATAGTGGTAGGATCCTTCTTCACACTCTCATTTGTCACGGAGCTCAGGAACACAGAACAATGTCTGCAAGCTGAGTCTACCTGTGAGGTGTGTGCCCTACGAAGCAGAACAGGGTTGAATTGTGCTGGGAAAAAATATTTATCTATTACTTTAGATACCACCTCAAGTGAATGATCTGGGCTCAAGCAGTGGCACCATTTCTTGAGGTGTTGCTTTGAGCACGTGCCATTCAAGAAAAACGCGGTATCCTTATTTCTGAGATCCTGTTATCATTTGCAGGATCATTGCAACTGGATCTTGCTTGGCTTCTTTATGCTAACCACTGTGCAAGCATATATGGAATGATATCCACTGCATTCTGCAATGCAATGTAAGTTATCAGATCTAGTTCGGATATAATTGCATTTGAGTGGCATTTATTTCTGGACCCATTTAGCCACCCAAGAAGTTCTTTGTTTAGAGTTGGCACAAGCATACCTTTCCATCACTGTGTTAAACCATCTATATGCACCTAAAGATACAGCCTGTGCCCTATGTGGCCCTCATTCTGGTGGATGTGCTCCAAGTATGAGAAATTCCTACACTATTTTCTCTGTCTGATGTTAAATTATGAAGTTTTTGTGACAACCATCATATGTGATAAACTTTGAGAGAGATGTGAGCTACAATGCCCCAAAAAATCATAACTACCTGTCACATAAAGTGTCTTTTAATGTGTCCCATGCTTTCTAACCTAAAGGAAAGAGTACCCTGAGAATCCAAACTAGAAAAATGCTTATCTTGTGCTAAGAAAATCTTCTTAATGTTCATACTTTAATTCCATCATAGTTGAACACTAGCTTAGATGGCAAGTGGTGTACACACTTACCTGCTTTTTATCAAGGCTTAAGTCTGGGTGGTGCTATGCTACATGCTTGTATACAGTACCTACTGGCCAATAAATGAATGTTAAGGCTTCATCTCTATAATTGCAGCCTTGCAGCTCATGCTCGTTTGCAGCTGCTGATCCCACTCATGTGTCTGTGTTTTAACACTACATCATCACAAACCTGAGACCATCATGAGCCATGATCTATTACCATTAATTGCTGGAAAACCTACCCCTTTAAACTCACTATCTGGATTTATTTCAGCTGCCTGAGATTTGCTGTTATGTGGGCAAACCAAAATGTTTATAGGCCTTATAAGAGCAGGACGCTGAATGTTTGTCACTAATTTCTTTCATCATGTTTCAAACTAGAGAAATTTGACAAATCTGCTGAACTGGAATCAGAGCTTCATCATTCCTGCAGGATTCCTTTGTGAACAGGGGCTTCTAAACAGTCTACGATGTAATCATGGCAACAGTGGAAAATCTGGTTTAAAAAAGAAAACAAGAAGGAATAAAAATACTGAACAGTTGAGCAGAAAGTAAGCCTCCCCATGATTTAGTGGTGTTCTCTTCACGTTAAATGAGGCAGGAGATCACAAACTAAAAAACACTTAAATATGATTTTAAAATTAATTATGCTTCACCCCCATAATAGTATTTAAATTGCATTTAAATTGGTTATGCATGCATTGGGTTTGTTACATAGTAAATGCATTTTTGTGCAGAATCCAAGTGGAGCTAGGCTTCATTTGTGAGATACACTTAATGTGATCATTGAGTTCAAAGTGAAGCTCATAGAGGAAAGTGCCAACAGAATCAGGAGCATATAGTATGATAACTTTTATGTGAAGAAAGTTAATTCTGTTGTGTCAAATGCTTCTTTTCCCCATTTGCTACATCGTATTATTGATGTAGCTCTTCAAAACTAATCATATTCAGTGTAAATTTTGCTGAAACAAAATACCTTACTTCAGTTCATGATCAGGCTGAGAACACTGGAATAATTCATGGAAATCCACATTTATGAAGTAATGCCAGTCATCACCACAACACTCTGTGTAGTGAAGAGGAAAGCCCAGCTTTTCATTAACACAGCTATTGTTTACTTCTGCAAAAGAAATACTCCAACTATTTGCCTTGCTATTTTTCCACCAATGAAGGTGAAAGCCCAACAGACCTGATGCACAGACACCGATGCATGTTACATCTACCACTTAGATATGGATCCTGGTGGATTTGAACCCAGTCAGGGTTTTTGTTGAGGAGGATGAAGGCTAAGGAGCAAAGCAGTGGTGTGTGCTCAGGTTGATTTGGGGTGTTTTTGTTTGTTTGTTTGGTTGTTTTTTTTAATTGACAAACCGGTCACTAGCATTTAAATAGCCAGGACTGTAAGATAAAGCAGACATAGACTAATTGTCATTGTGTATGGTGGGCATCTGCTGCCTGGACCTCTGGACTTCTGCCTCTAGGAATAACAGCACATCATTTATCATATGTTCTAGGTTTAAGTGTTTAGTTTCAGAAACAAATGAATTTGTTCTGTAAAAGAAACTTTAACTAACTGTGTAAAAGTATCTCTGTTGCATTGGCTGTGCTGTACTTTTCTCTCATGTCTAATATACCTGGAAACTGTTGATTTCATCTAATGGATCAAGTCTGTGGTTTTGATCCTGCAGTTAATCTTCATTGATGATCTGCAATGAAGTTCTGTTGTGTATTCAAACATTTGGATTTCAGGCATTTGGGTTGCACTCTTTGGATAAAGAAATGCTTATTTTGCATTGAGCCTTCCCCTTGCACCCAGTCTGACTGCCACATGACCTCGAAGATGCCAGAAACACATGCCATGTGCTAAAGTGTCTGGTTTTGGGCATCCCTAGCTCTTGACAGCTCTAGATATGTGCATGTTTCTCTGTCTTGTGAGATGCAAGAAGATGCACAAAATGGGCATTTCACCACAGGGTTTAGTCTGGAAGACATTCTTGTATCATACTTGCTGGACAGGTCTGAGAGAAGAGAAGAGCAAGAGTGTTGATACTTTTTTCTTTAATTAAATAACACTCACTGCCTAATGTGTGAGAGAAAGAAATTAATTCAGTTACTTCTCCTGCACTTCTTTCTGTTTCAGGTGAAGATATTAACAGATGAACAAGGAAAAGGCTGACTTAGGTGCCTGCTGCAGATGCTTCAAGATTGTAGATTTTGATGGTAAATGAATGCCTACACCTCTCAGCTTCTGTGCCTAAACACTTTGGAGATTGTCTCTAAAACACAACTTTCTCCTTGGATTTTCCAAGCAGCTACAAGATGGCTTTTGTAGATTATAATCATAGCTGCCTGTGCAATATGGGAGAGGTCAGCAGGGCCTTGAGAGGGAATGTAGGTGCTCAAATGCTGTTTATAGTTACTTCTGTGCAAAATTAAGTCCTTGAAAACATTTTTTTTTTCTGAAGGTCTGTCTATCCATTGCACCTTTTTAGTTCTGCCTCAGGCCTGAACCCTTTTGGATTTGCAAGGTGGGATTTTTTCCACATTCAACTCACTGTAGAGGTCAAGTAGTCAGCTCATTCTTTGATTAGTTGTGTAGAAATTTAAAATTGAGTTCCTGCAGCACTTGATATTGAGCCATGAGAAGCCCTGTCACTGTTTTTTTAGGGGAAGGAAACAGTGTTGCATGGTTGTTTTGGTGTCTTGAGGATAGGTACACACCACATCCAGCAGATGTTTTGAGGTGACAAAAATCTGAAGGCATGCACAAATCATTGGCTGTGTAGTGTCCCACCTGTCCTGCCCCACTCCCTTCCCCAGAGCAAGACAAGATGGTCCAGCATCGGGTGACATTGAAAACAAGGGCAGGAACTCATCAACTGAAAGGGAGGCCTGGAGTGAGGAAACCTGTTTGCTCCCATATCTGCACATTGTCCACTGATCCCTTCCAGTGACCTTTCCCTCCAGGGGCTTTGTATGCAGGAAGTACCTCCAATTGTTAATTATGATTGATTTGCCATGCTTTTAGATTACTGTTTATATCATCCCTTGCCCTCAATGACCTTTGTAAGACCACTCAACAGAGCACTCCAAGTCTATACACTTATATGGAAGAAGAGAAATACTAATAATTGTTGAAAAATCAGCTACCTTCACTGTTAGTTCTTGCAAAAATCAGTCTCAATTGACTGGGAAGCCTAAGTCTGGATTAAACAAACAGCAACTTTGAGGTATTTTTCTTAAAAGGCCAAATAATGCAAAAAGTACATAATTTCCAATATAAAAGACAAGAAATGTTTGTCTGACTTACATAACTTGTACATAACTTTCTTTTGCGAGACGAAGCATTAAAATATGGAGTGGTCAACTTATAATGTGTAATATATGAGGCGAGGAGGAAGGCACATTGGTTTCAATATGACTACAAAGGGCCAAACACTTCATTTTACAGTCTTGATTTTTCAACAAATAGGTGACAATAACCTGACTGTTCAGAAAATAACATATCAACACTGTTGACGCTAATATATTGGTAACAAGTAGATAGCATTTTAGCTTTTTGTCATACCCATAGCACTGCTTTTTAATACTGATTCAGAAACCTGTTTTACTGCTCTATTTTCTTAATCATCAGACAAAAGAAGAGTAAAGGAGCTCTGAATATACTGAATTTCACAATGCAGTAACCAAACATCTTGGTTTGTCGTGATTTAACTCACTGAGCTCTGTAAGTCTAGCTTGGTGGTGCGCTGTGTCTGTCCCTCTGTCATTCAGATAAAATGCTTTCTTTATAAATGCATTTCCGATTCATAAAAAGGTGAAAATCTATACTTCATTCTTAGTTTCCAGTCAGGCTGTTGGCTTCTTCTCTGTACCAGTTCTATGTTGTATTTATTGCTTTTATGGCTCTAATCAGTATATCGTATAGATTCTTTTTATTATTATTGTTATCATCTAAGAAAATCAATTAATTGTGAAGGTAGCATTTACCTCTAAAAAAAAAATCCCATGGAAACTGCTGTCAGAAATTATTCCTTAACAGTGGTAGAGATTGACAGGACTTTTTTGCTGTCTTAATTTAAGCACAGATAAACAATTAGCAGTTCCCATACAGAAACAGACTGCAGTCAAAATAATAAGCATGATAACTGTATTAATTACTGTTTTAGCTATATCTCAGGACAGCTACAGTTGATCTAGATTTTAGCATTAGAATTCAATCTGTAGCAGCTTGAGCAAATGACATGCCTCACAGAGGCTTTGGAATTTTTATATCTCATGTACATCTCATTTTACATGTCTTGCATTTTTCTAGACCTTTGCATAGAAATGGTGTGGTTCTGCAGGTTGGTAGTTTTGCCCTCAAATATATAGAAACTACTTACCCAAAAGTAAAGTGGTTTTGATCAAAGATTAATCTCATATGAAAGATTTTTTAAACCAGTTGAGAAAGCCACAGTTTAAGAAACTTGTCTCTGTCCCACGTGTCTCTCTTCAGCTAGTTGTTCCCCTTCTCTTCAGCTACTTGTTCCCCTTCTTGTACAAGAGTTAAGAAACTTTTCAGTGAGGATAATCATACTGCTTGTGGGATGTACTGCAAACTGAAATTACCTTTTATTTCTTTGAACGTACTCTGCATCCTCTAGGTCTTGACTGTTATAATACTTTCTCTTTTTCTCCTTTTTTTTTTTAAATTAGAAATAGACCTAAGCTGCCCTCTTCCTGGGGAATAACTGTGGACCTTTGAAAGTGTATATATTTCTTATATTAGTTCTGATCTTTCCTCCCACCCCCCTCACTTTTCAATCTTTTTGACTTGCAGAAGCGGCTGCAGCCATTAAGGTATAGATGGCTGAAATAAGGAAAATTGGTGAAATGTGAATTCGAGGACATGTCCTTGAAAATCCTTGTGGCTGGTCAATAATAATAAGAAAAATACCATGAGCTAAATGTTAATTCCTCTGGATCTACACAAAAGGAACTTTTGTTTGGACTCAAAAGGTAACTTTGAGCTATCATAAAGGCACTGTATTTCCCATAACAATGGGCAAAAGATGTACACAGAAGAAAAACAGTAAAAGTAGGTAAAAAAAAAAAAAAAAAATGGGGGGTGGGAGGTGGGGAGCGGGGTGTGATATGTTATGTCCTGAGAGGGTTAGAGCCTAATATGGTCCCAGGCCTGTCTCCTCCTGGTAGTAGTATGCCTGCCAGTATTTTGGTTACTGGTAGCAGTCATGGTACCTTGCAAAGGTCAAGAAGAGTTGGTCTTGTCAGCTCCACCTGGCCATGGGGCACTGCAGCAGCAGCTGTGGAGGCAGACAGGCAGGCAGACGTGCAGGTGGGGCCAGCTTATGTTTGCTTTAGGTGAGACTCATGCTTGAATCCATGCAAACAGGTAGATGACCTACAGTGTCTCTAAATCACAAGTGAATAAGAGCTTGCATCTAGGGAGCATGCTCTTATGCCCATAGGCAGAAAGAAATGCAGACAATAGTTATGAGACCTCAGTGGTGGATACTTTTGAGCTGTCAAAAATTGCTCTGTATTGTGCCACCAACATCAGAGCCTTCTAACATCAAATAACCAGAACCAAGCTCACACCAACCTTTCCTGCTCAGCTCACTTTGGACACTAACTACTAATCTACTTCAGATAAAGAGGTAAAATTCAGGCCCTTGCTAAAGCTAAAGGAAGACTTGCTATCTCAACCTGTGTGCTCCAAGTGTACCTATAATAGACAGTTTATCAGGGATGAATGAAATGGTCCCAGGTACCCTCCATGTTTACCCCAGTTGAAAAATAAAATAAAATAAAATGAACAGGGTTGGTTTGTTTTTTTGGTGGGTTTGGTTTTTTTTTTTGGTTTTGTTTTTTTTTTTTCAGAAGCACTTATGGAATACTTCCAGATGGAAACAGAAAAACGAAGAAATCGTGAAGATGTATTTGGATGTGGGCTTTACCATGTCATGGTGAAACAAATCTAACAGTTTTTACTTGGGCAAAACTTCCATTTAAGTTGCTGGGAGCTTTGACTAAGTAATCACTAAATAACGTCTGCAGGATTTGGCTCTAAGTTTCTGTTTGTTGCTGGTTTCCAATGAATGGGTTTTGCTGAGATACATCACGTCAGCATCTAGCAATTTAATTCATTTACAGAAATGTGTAAATTCCACCAAATAAGCTGTACTCAGGCAGGTTATTTTTTTTTTTCTATAGCCTTTGTTTGCCCTTAATAGGCAGGCTATCTCTTGCATTACTAAACAGATCGGACTCCAGGAGTATTCTCACAGGAGAGCAGAGAGTTGCAGCATCTGAGAGTGAAATTCCCAGCCTCCTTCTGCCCTCTCCCCTTCTCCCCTAGGTTAAGCAGCTGTAAAAAAGCTTAAACCATTTTGGTGAGGCAGACCTGCAGGAGGGCCACGCCGTACCTGATGAATCTGTCAGTCTCCTTGCACAGCTGTTTCCAGATGCTGTCACTATAATGCTGGGCCTTAAGAGCAGTCTTGCTGGATTGCCTTTGCACTCCTTCTTCCTTAAAAAAAAAATAAAGAAAGCCTATAAAGGTCAGATCAAGGACACTTCTGCAGCAAGCTGCTCATCTCAGTCTGGGAAGTTACCTTATTACTTCTCACTTTTTACCTTGTCATTTAAAAGCAGAGTGAACTTTATACCCTATCAGAGAAAATATCTCCAGTGAATATACCTGAAGTAGATGAACTGTCAGGTTTCAGGTTGGGAAGGAATCTGCAGCTTGACAAGATCCTTCCTGGAGCCGATGCTTTATCCACTCATATTTGCTGCTGGGAACCATCATCTTCCCAACAGTTGCCCAGCCTTTGCCTTTGGGCAATATGAACCCACTTTCAGGAACTATTTTTATTATTATTTATTATTCCTATAGTGCCATAAGTGTGCGTGATGTTTTCCAGACTAATTAAGAAGACAGTTCCCTGCTCCAAGCAATTTTCACTCTCCTTTGAACAATAGTTTACTGCTATTGCCCTCCAAGCCGAGCTCTAGCTGTATAATTATAGAGAGATGGAGAGACAGAAAATGCACAAACACATATGGAGATAGCACTGCAAGAAACAAGAGAGAAAAAGATTGATTAATTTGATCTGCCTGATTTGCTTTCTGTGGAATATACAGGTATAAATACAGCCGTGAAAACTAAAAACTTTCCTAACAGGGGAACATTTTGGGCCAGCACTGAACACTGAGTAAATGAGAGTAATCCTCTGAAAATCAATAGGGCTTGAGTTACACAACTGGAGAGTTTTCCCCTTCGGTGGAAATGTTTGTGGGAATGCTGCTTTGCCTTTCTTCCTCTAACACGTGTTGCTGCAGGACGTGGGTTGTGTGTGGGTGTGTGTAGTGGGGGGCTTCAGAGGTTTCAGGGCTTCTTTTGGCAAAGAGGGTGGGTTGACAGAAGTCTAGGTGGACAGCAAAAGTTGATGGGTAATTTTGCATAAGACAAGTTCCCTGTTTAAAAACAAAACCACACCAAAAGCATCCCCCCAGCAAACACTACAGCTAGTCTTATTTGCATTAGAGATCAGTTTTGTTCAACCTGGGGGAGGAAGTGAGTTTGTCTGAGAGCCGCACTTTAATACTTTCATCTCATAATAGAAGATTTACAGGTATGGACCCAAACCACTGTCAAGTCCCCACTAGTTTAATGCAAATTAGGAGATGAATGCTCTTGGGAACAATACAGAAATGCTTCCACATGACTTCCTCCCACTGAATTGCTGATATAAGGCCCCTCTACAGGGTATAATACTGACAGCAGGGAAGTTTCCCCTAGCCTCCACCCCCCCTCCTTCCTTCTGAATAAAGTTATTAAAGTAGATCAGACTAATTAACAGTAGCTTATCCCTATTGATTGAACCAATCCCTGTTGTGGAGGTGCCATAAGAATGCCTTTACTTTGTTATGAAAAACCTGCGTTAGGGAGGACAGCATAGTTGGTTGTTTACCAGTTGCTCTTAGGGATTTTATCCATTATTCTTTATGTCTCACAGGCATGTTGAAGCCATATGTGAAAGTATGTAAACATGCACATAGAGGTATCCTTTGCTGAATCGGTTTTAGTTAATGTCTGGGTATAACTGAAGGAAGTATAAAAGCAAACAACAGCCCTTACAATGGCCCTACATGTTTTTCTTGTTTAGTCTTGAATATTTAAAATTACTAGCATAAAAATCACCTGATGATTTAGTTTAACTAATATATTCTAAGTAAAATATGTTGGGGAATATTAGGAGAAAGCTTAGAAGTGAAACATTCTTGTTTAAAAAAAACCCTTAACATTGTAAATTATTTTGTTCTAATACCACTACAGTAATAATCTAATTGCTTTAGGTAACATACATCTCTACAGTCTGCTTGTAACCCTGTATTGGTTATAAATTTACACCATATTATTGCTGCTTATACTTCTGGCTGTAGGATACAAATGGCTGTACATTTTCCCAACTAAGAGCAGCTTATGGTGGAACAAAAGAGAAGAACCTATCTGCTTAATGGCATAGAAGGCTTTTTTCCTATTTCAAATTGTATCACTAAACTACTTGGACATTGGAGTATTTCAGCTTACGGGTAATGTAAAACCTCTTTTCTCATCACAGCTCAAAAGTGTAACTAAGTAGATCGCACAGGATTTAAAAGAAAAAAAAAAAAACAAGAAAAAAAAACCACTCTTTTTTTGCAAGCTTGTTTATTCTGTTTTGTCATTCAGTTTACCAGACCAAATCAAAACATTTTTTTTCCTGAACTTCTTTTTCTGTGTTTGTTTTTTTTTTCCTTGCTGTTATGCTTAATATTTCAGCATTCAAGTAATATTTTGATGTCCCTTAAATAGGATACTGATTTTCCTCTAAATTCTTTATTCTTCATCCACTTATTATTTTTAATTAGGACTACTCAAATGCTGTTGCTGTCTGAGATGTAAACAACTTGACTCCCAGGAATAGCCATTCAAATTCTAGACAGCTCTCCCACCTCCAAGTATTTATTTGCAATAAACACTGAAGTCAACAGAGTTAGCTGGCTGCTGTTGTTTCCTCGGGTTTTCGTGTTTGTTGGCTGGGCTTCATGAGCAAAATGCATTCAGGATGGGGATGCAAAGCTGCCTCTGCTCCTTAAGGCCTGAGTGTCCAGGCAAGAAGCTGCCAGGAAATCTGTGTGTGCCAGCCCTATGTGTAGGCAAGAGATCATACTAGGGCTGCCTGGAAAGGGGCAAAATGCAGATATACTGCTAGGTAGTGTTAACGGGCCCTGAAGAATAAGGAGAATGATACAAGGAGGTTCACATCCTGGCTCTGCCGTCTGCACAGCCTAACACCCAGGAGTGGATCATACTGTCCTACCCACATCAGGTTAGAGAGGGCTAATAGCTTGTAGGGTATGTTTTGGTCATGGGACCATCTAGCGTGATTACAATTGCTTCAGCAAGATTGTAAACTCTTTATTAATCTAGTTCTTTCACTACTTCGCTAGCTGCACATTGCACACATTCTGGTGCCCACACAGGAGACAGAAATGAGTCCATGTAGTTTTCCCAATAGCTGAGCATCACAGGCTGAACTCTGGTGTTGTGGGCAAACATGCAATTAAGAAAAGGGTACCCATGTATCAGGGTAAGCAAAAAAAAAACCCAATTCACAAACAAATTTAGCCTTTTGTCTGATGAACTGTACGATGAGTTGTGCAGATTTGTAAGCTTGATCTCATGCCTGTTTCAGTATTTCCACTGGATCAGACCTCTCTAAACAGGGATTTAGTAAGTTTCGAACAAAATATAGTCAGAAAGGCTGCACAAGCCCAGAAACGTCTCTGGGTCCTATCCTGGTATCTATTCCAGGCATTGTAAATATGGTGTGTCTGCTTAGAAAACCTTGGAGCAGCAAAATGCTGACTACAAATTTGAGGATATGCATCTCTAAAGCCTGCTGATTCCAACCACACCACACTGCTTTGCTTATTTTGTTGTCATTGCTGCTTTACTGAATTTTGTTGTATTTGTATTGAAGTATTTAACAATAGACTCTGCTAGAATCTTTTCTTTTATGTGGAACACAAAATAAAGACAGTCTCTCTGTCTAAAGACTGCCCTTCTTCCAGTATTGCATTAAGCATCTGACTAACTTCTCTCATATGCACCTTTTACTTTTGTCCTCACGCCAAGGGGAGGTGAATCCAATTCTTGTATTATAAAAAGTTCTGTCTGTAGTCAGTCAGCTCGGTCTTGGTCTTGTAAACCAAGAATCATCTTTAAAAAGTTCATCTGTAACAGTTTGGTTTGACCATCCAAGCAGGCTCTTGTATATGCTGCCTTATTGCAGATGAGGTCTGGATTTAGACAAAAATGTGTGTTTCAAACCCTACACATCCCTGTGATGCATTTTGTCCCTCTTCAGCCATACCTGTGAGTCTTTTTTAAAACTACCAAGGCCACTGACAAATAGTAGGAAGAGCTGTTAATCCTTTGGTTTCATGATCGCCCTCTTTAAACAAACAAACAAGCAAACAAACAAAAATAACCAAAAGAAGGAAAATTAATAGGCCAGAACACCATTGCTGAAAAAGAAAAAAGCAGCAGCCAAGCAAGGAACATGTGGACCACACGGCCAGCAAAAGAGATACTGTAAAAAAAAAAAATTGTCATTCACTTGAGCCTTTACAAGAAGGAAACTTAGGTACTGCAAATTTTGCACAACCTTGTGCTTCCTGTTGAACGTTTTAAATAGGTTGAAAGGCACAGCAGACACCTTTGCTTGGATTCATAAATAGGCTCCCACCTCATACTAAAGGCCTGAGTTTAATTTGTTTAATATTCCCACCACTAACGATGCCTATTTAAGACATCCTTTTAAAAGTTTGTAACATTAATTTAATGGAAAAATGCCAATACTGCTCTAAGAACTCTATTAGATTTTCTCCCTGTTAAATTAATGTTACTAACTTTTAATGGATGTTGTAATTAGATGTTATTATTAACAGGAATATTACCCAAATTAAAATCAGACCCTGAGAGAGAGACAACTTATGTTTACAAGTGCTTTAAGCATTAGTATCTGGACATTATACATACAAACTGGTGGAGCCAGATGGCCTTCACTTTGTTTTTCTCCTGTAACCTGCTACAGAACCAGGCACACATAGTTTTGTTAGCACATAACGTCTGTGAGAACAGCACAACTATTAATGCACCCACTTACAAAAGGAAGTGGTGGTTTCTCCACCAGCTCTGGAGTAGGAAAGGTGAGCTCCATCTCCCAATTTCACACTCAATTTAAAGGGTCACTCTCAAACCAGCCTGATTGGGTTCGGCAGCTTGAAATTGATTGTTTTGGTTGCCTGCCTTCCTAGGCAATTTAAAAAAAAAAAAAAAGAAAAAAAAAAAAAGACTGCTAAGCTACTAGCTTATTATGAGCTGGAGAGTGTGGAGAGTGGCATGAGAAGGAATGTCATGAATTCAAAGCTACTGAATCCAGTCTATTTAAGGCATGGAGTAAATGACAAAGGTGCCATTGTTGATGAAAGGTGAGAGAGACAGTCCTTCCTTTTCCTTCTCTACATTTACAGTTCTGGGTGACTTCATCTGCAAAACTTCTGCCATATGCATTTATCATCCATGTACGGGTTAGGAGTTAGGTCTCAGCTGAAGAGAAACAAGGCCACTCTTACCAAAAGCTCACAGTTATCTCCTCTTCTTGCTCAGGCTCTGCTTCCTGCTCCTGAGGACTGCCTTCTCATTTATTCTGACCACCATACATTTGCTGGTGTATAATTTGTTTACTTTATGCTGGTGTTACAACAATGTAATGTTGTTCCATTAAATCTATTATAATTTCAGCCCATGAGATCCCTCTGCTTTTCTTGATCACAATTCTTGGCTGTGGAAGGACTGTCGGGTGATA
This sequence comes from Merops nubicus, assembly GCF_000691845.1. Classification (NCBI taxonomy): domain Eukaryota; kingdom Metazoa; phylum Chordata; class Aves; order Coraciiformes; family Meropidae; genus Merops; species Merops nubicus. The sequence goes on along the minus strand of NW_008596557.1, from coordinate 4,698 downwards.
GAGCCGCTGCTACAGTTTGGCCCCAGATGTGGGCTAAACATAGATCTGGTGTAAAATGAAAGAACACAAACCAAATAAAAGATGATGAACAATAAAAACACACAGGAATAAGAATTTCCTTTTTCACTTCAGATTGGGCTTTTATCTTTTCATGCCTCCAACACCTTGTTGTTTTAGTGAACAAAACAGAAAACATGAAGTGGCAGAAAATGGAGAAACAGCACATGAACAGCTCTCCCTGGTGAAAGAGACTTTACTTTTAGATTACTTAGTCTTTCCTTTAAAAAAACTGTAAATGATTGTTAGGGAAAAAAATCCTAGTTAAATCAGAGGGAGGGAAAATCAAAACTCTTTTATAGGAGTGACTGTCTAGAGTGTGTACTTATATCATAGATGTCCTGTCAGAAAAGGAAAAACCTATATCAGGACCCAAACCTAAAACCAGGAGTTCCTCATCAAATTTCCCATTGTAAGCCTGGCAGCCCTTGTAGTGCTAAACCATGACCCTTATCTCCCTCTCCCCTCTGCCTCACTCCCACATCAAGGAAACATTTGCCTTTTACAACAATCAGCAACTTCCCCTGGCAGACTTAAGTAGTATGTAATGATGCTGTCCTACAGTGGCCTTGAAAACATGTGACAAGGCTGAAACTTTTTTAATTGACAAGAAATTCTGAAGAAAAATTTCACAGACAGCAGCAGTTTCCACAGTCCCTTGACCACTAGCACTGCCAAATGCCTGTGGACGTAAATACACTGTACAAATAGGAGAGTGTTTCAGAAAAGGGGAGACACTTTAAGTCAAGTTCTAAAGCCAAAATCAAAGCAATAAAGTTTTATAGTAGTCTTATCCTAATCACCATAGTACTAATGTCATACTAAATGAGGTACTCTTGCTGTTTCATAATGAGGTTATACATAGATATCTACAAGACAAAATTTGGTTTATTCTTCTATTCTTATTCCATGTTATTATTTCAGTCACAGCTATTAAATAAATCACTAAACAGATGTAAATTGAACAGCATTCAGAAACTAGCCTGGAGTGAAAAATAAGGTCTTTTAATATATTTTTTAACTTTCATCTCTCAAGTGCTTGTTTTTTTTCCCTATGAATACTGTGCCAAAGGATTCTTCAAATGCCAAATACTACATACTCATAAATGTTCAACAGGCAAAGGTCCTCTGCAGTCACACAGTGGGCTTTATTTTTGCTGCTGCTGTGTTTTGGCTTTCTGTCATTGGAAGGATGGTAGATGTAAGAGAAAAATATGATGAGTTTTAAAGAATGAGATAATAATGTTGTGATGATACAAAGAATTATATTATCTTATAAATAACAAACTTTGTCCTCCATAAACTGTGCACACTTTGAAAGGTGCAGGGGGTACAGAGGAAAGACTGAAAGCATTACTCTTTCCTGTGACATTTCTGTCTTTGAATTATAAACCACAAAACCCTGTGCTGTGGTAGTGTATTGGGTCCATAAACAGATAAATGTTTTATTCATCCATCATCTTTTCTGTTACAGGATACACATTTTTTTAATTTTTTTTTTCTGCCTATCATTATAGCTGATCAAGCTACTCCAGGAATGGCCACCCTACAATATGCAGGCTGGATGCAGCTTGCTGGCAATGCTCCATGTGCTCCTCCAGGCATTCTCCAAGAGCCTCACAGGCACTGTGATGGACTAGGTTCTGCACCAGAAATTTTCAGAAGTACATTCTATACTGTGGCCTTTAGGGATGTGTGGTCTCCCCTCACCTTCATATGGCCAAATGTGCATCTGTCGTGCCATAAAAAGGAAAGGTCCCTTATTGCAAGGCAGTTGCACTTCCATCCATGTGGTGGGAGTAGAGTGTAGGCACAGCCTGGACTTCCTCTGGTGACAGTAGTGGGGCCATATCTGCTACAATAACCCCTCTGAAATTCAGGTGGTGGGCACCTGGCCTGTGAACTGCAGCCACATGGGTTTTGAATATGGGATGATTGATTGTGATACACATGCCAGGAGGGTCCTCACTGAAATTTCTTAGGCACCTCTGAACTTTGCAAGTTTGCAGTAATCTCAGTGTGAATACAAGCTCATTTTTCTCCCTTTTACATCATACAAGGGAAGAGAAGAACAGAAAGTGATGGACACAGGGAAAACTTTACAATGGGGAGCCTTCTTTTTACATTGCCTCTAAATGACAAACTGTCTGCAGATCTTTTGCCACACTTTTTACTTCCTCTAGCTGTCTATCCTCAATGTGAAGAGAGAAAGATCTGTGTGGTTTTTAAAGTGAACTTAGATAAATTTCTTTAAACTGAGTGACCTCTGACCCTACCTCATCTCATCCCTCCCCTTTTCACTCAAAGCCACATTCCTCTTGACTTGAATGAGAGTAGGATCAACTCATCAGTTAATTAAGTCTGTTAATATTATGTGACATTAGATTGCAAGTAAAATGCACAAAGATTAAAAAGGAGCTAGTCAGCATGGGTACAGGAAAAGGCATTGACGTGTAGAAATCGGTGTGGCTGGAGCATCCCCCTCACTTGTGCTCAGGCTCAGAAAGCGTGGGAGGAGGTGATTTCTCAGAAGTGAT
>NW_008596557.1:0-2073 GCF_000691845.1 Merops nubicus | reverse complement strand
CCCTTTCCCTCCATCCTCCCTTCACACGCATTCAGCGAGAGGACATGTGCTTCAGGGCTGCCTCCTGGTCTGCTGAGCGTTCCCTGCCAAGGGTCAGCAGCTAACAGCTACAGCTCAGAGAGTGTGAGGAGATATCATCCAAGGCACAACAGCATGAGCCAAAGCTAATAAACACACCAGTATCTGGAGAGGATACCATGTCACTTGTGCTCCAGCTTGAATTGTACCAAGAAAATACTGGTGAACAATCTCATTCTAAACCCACAGCATTCTGGCAGAATTGAGGCATTAGGGGAAGAAAAGGCTCCTTGTATGGTCAAAATTATCATTTTAAAAACATATTCAAAAGAAAACTGTGTGCAGGTAAAAATCTGAATTCATGGGACTCTGGAACTCTGGATTTTCTTTTTTAACCCTCACTGAAACTTAAAGGTTAAATTCTTTTTTTCAGTCTTGTGCCTTCCCATTTTGTGCTCTTTCTCACATACACAAACTAGGAATTTGTGAGGGAGACCAGGAGACAGAAAATTAGCTTTGAAACAGTTTGAAGTTCTTGTGCTTCTATTAGAGCTGGCATTTGTAGTGCTTGAAAGGATTCAAATTTTTTTACTGTATAACTGATGAGTGAATCAGAAGCCTGTTGGGGCAGCGTATCAACAGATCAGGGTGACTAGTGAAGAACTCAGTGTTGCTGTACTACATTAACATTTCTCCTCACTATAGGTGACAACCATGGAGTTCGAGAATGCAAAAACATGTCTTCTACTGCCAAGGACCAGCTAACACCTACAGAGGCACAGAATGGAAAAGGCTGCATGCACCAAAAGGGAGGAAGTTCGTGAAAGATTTTTGTTTTCATCCATGTTGTGACCTAAGTAACATCCCAGTTTAAACATTAAGCCCGAGGTCATTAACTTGTCACAGTGATTTCTGGTTTAAAACTTTATAGTAAAAAAAGAGTTAAGAAGGCATGAAAAGGCTCATTAATTGATATGATAAAGCCTGCTGAAATGTAACCCTTTCCAGAACTCATATAGCTAGTTATTTTAAGTTATATTGTGGAAACTGCATGCAACATTTAAGCCAGTGACCAATTCACATCATACATTAAAGACAGGACTATGTAAGAAATATATTTCCAAGAAAATATATGAGGTTTGGTCCCTCTTTTTCTAAAAGTAAAAATATTTCATGAAATTATAATTTGCACTTAGAAAATGCAGAAGAAACAGACAGTTATAAGTTGCTCATTGAGTTGCAATATGATGTCTGTAGCAGAAGATTTACTTAAGAAAATTGACTGTGTCTTATGCATCACTACTATTTTTTACTCTTTAAGATAAACACAATTTAAGCTGAGGCCAACATACTCTCTTGACATTGACGTTATCTTACTGCTAGTCTCTCTTTTAAAGTAAGTGAAATTATATAATTTCAATTTCATCAAAAATCTGAATGTGTCATGATTCCAAAGCTAGTAAAATTTGTTCTAAATTTTGACTGAAAGTAATAATTTGCATTTTCTGTGAGGTTTAATCTTTTCTAACTGGGTGTGGTGCTTTTTCTTTCCATCTTAGTACAGACACTTTCAACCAGCTTCATTTATTAATGATTGTGGTATGTAAGACACAGTATATATAACCAATCTCATATTTAAGGGAAAGTGGATGATAACAAAAGATCAGCGTTTACCACAGCCTCTTTTCCTTCATTGGAACAATCAAGCATAATAGCACCTGGGTTTTGAAAACTAGAGATTGCCAAAGTAGATGAGCTGAAGTATTGGTCTTGTTAGCCCCTATCACTCTCCTCTTAATTACCCTTTCTGTCCCAGAGTATCGAAGGTTTTGTTGAGAAATACCTGGAATTCAAATGAATCACTCGCCTTTGTCTCAAATTGCCTGTAGGACAGCAGCATCCCAGAGCAGTGGGAGGTCTATGCCTTTTCTGTTTGAGAAAGAACTGATAACTCTCAGTGTGTCTGCCTTGTGCTCAATCGTTCCTTAGGTACCTTACCAGTGGAGGACAGAATCATGACTCTTTTTCCCTTAGAATCATAGAATCATAGGGGTT
>NW_008596556.1:0-1810 GCF_000691845.1 Merops nubicus | reverse complement strand
TCATTAACTGCATTCTCCTTACACCGGTTTAGAGAAAATTTGCAAATATAGATGAGTAGAATTTAGGAACTCTGGTTTCATACTTTAATTCCATAGGATAGAAAGCCTTATCAGATAGAAGCCTTATCAGAAGTTCTTTGGGACTTTAGACCCATTATCATGTACATGAACTAAATGTGAAAAACATATTCCAGAATTAGACAAATATTAGACAGAATAAGCCATCCTTCACAATTCATGATTAGCTCTAATATTTTAGAGCCACTATGTTGCTGGGAGGAAAATGTGTGGCAAATAGGAGTCTCCTTTCCTCTTCTCTGGATAATAATGCTGCACTTACAATTTGGCTGTAAAAGCAGTTTTGTTTTTCTATCAGATTTCAACTGTATCTCCTGTCCTCTAGTTTATCTCCTCCATGATCACTGGCAAAGGGAAAACACCTTCAAACCAACAACAGAGGTAGCTCTAATATGAGTTTTACTCCAAGCAAAGTGATTCCACTCCTATTCCATGACCTAACACCTTTTGTTATATTTTGTACAGCCATATCAGTGAATCAGGAGCTGCTTTGACCAGTAATATCTGTCAGTGTGTGTGACAGCATGAGGTCTGCTGTCTCTTACACCCCAAGAACAGAACCATTCATAGCTACAAGAAGAATAACCTACAACCACGCAAGCAAGTCACTCTTCAGCAGTGAATACTGGCTTTAAACAGCTGGGGCAAGTGGTTGTCCTTGAGTTAGGAGAGCTCATCAAAGCACTACTGTGAAACTAAAACTAGTGAACTGTATTTTGCCTTCCATGAAAACAGAGCACCATGCAAACTCCTGGCCGAGTATCTATTACACACTCTGTGCATGTGTGCATGGGTCTGTGCGTGTGAATGTGTGTGTGCATGAAAGGTTGTTTCTAGACATTTGTAGGAAGCTATTGAGCGCTTTCCACAGCACTTTTGAAATCTGGATCTGAATGAAAGCCTGCCAATGCCTTTGATAAAAGACAGGAAACTCCCATTCATCTCACAGCCAGCTGCTGTTGTTACCAGCTCATTTGTTGATTCCTCTCTCCCCTTCAGGAGACTGCTTCTTGGGAGCAAGAGTGCACCATTAATCTGTATGACGAACAATAGGTTGAAACAGGGCAAAAGAAAATCTAAGCACGAGACTCATTCTGTTGTTTGATTAAATAAAAATGAGAGGAAAGAAAATACCAAAAATCATACTCTATTTTTTGTACACCATTTCTGCCAAACACTTCCACCGTTGTTTCAGCCAATAGTGCAAGAATTGCTCCCACCATCCCCCTTGAGCCTGGCAGAGGCATGGCAGCAGGAAATGTCAACAGTTAGTTTCTGTGGGGAAAGGGTACATGTATATGTTACCCTTACATAACCCTTTGGAAATAATTTTTTTTTTTTTTTTCTTTAAACAAACACTTGTCATCTCCAGGACTGAATTTTTAAGAAGAAAACTTGAAAAGGAATGAAGACATAGTTAAAGACAAGATGGTATTTTACTGAGGCAAGAAAATAGAAGATAACAAAACTACCCCCCTTTATGCAATTACCTTTATGTGATTAAATTGTAGGAATGTACTTCACTGAGATCACTTACAGTTAAAGGCTAAACAAGTTTGAGCAGTCAGAATTGAGTCTTCCCACTCAGAGCACTCCCACTTTAAATATTCCATTGATTTAAACATTCAGACAAGATGGTTTTCATTATGTTGACTGTTTACCGTGATAAAAATGTGATTATGTCATTATCTCTTTGTGACTAGTAACCTGGCCATTTTCTTAGGTGTGCATT
>NW_008596555.1:0-41173 GCF_000691845.1 Merops nubicus | reverse complement strand
TAAAGGATTCTATGATTCTAAAATAGCCAGGGTAGACAGAAAATAACCCAAATCAAAAGATATCCTGGTTTTCATTTTAGTCATTCCTTTGGTGCAGTTCACTGCACGATAGACAATCCATCCCAGTACATGTGATGGGAACAAGTGGTGAGAAAGCAGTGTAGCTACTGAAGTAGTAATAGGAATGTTTGTAGCTGAAATTGCAGTAACTTCATAATGGTACAGTCAGCCAATTTTAGTGTTTTTTTAATTTTATTTTGAGGATGAGGCTTTTTTACAATGTTTTGGTCATTTTGAAATTTGAGAAACAATTTCACAACTTCACGATTTCTACCATAGCTAGTAATTTGAAGACTGAGGTATATGCGCATGTTAGATGCAAGAGCCTTCTGAAGTAATAATATGTTGCAATTTTAAAAATCTGAGAGATGCTTTAAGCTCCTGAGGAAACTATTTCCAAAATAGTGATTATTTTTTTTATAGCACTAATGCTGAAATATTAGTTTGACATTTAAAGACTGTCAAATCCATATGTACATCCCTCTGCTACATGGCAAAGGTTTCAGATTAATTTATTAATGAAGAAAATTTTAGGGTTTCTTGTAAGTATTTGTTTAAAAGGAAATCAATATCTCTTGTTATTTTCTGATGAAAGATTACAGTACTGCCTTGAGGATTCACTGGATTTTTTGCGTTTTTTTTTTTTGTTTTGGTGCATTCATATTTTGGTATTGCAGTAAAATGTTATTGACTGGCGTGGTAATTTTTAACCTGCTTATTTTTATAACTTGAATTCCCTTTTTAGAAGTTAGATAAAGACAGTGGCTTAAATACTTTTGAAAAATTACTTCATGTAATTAAAATAATGTTGCCATGTTCCTTGAAAGATAATTACATGGTTTTGTCCTTTGTCTGCCAAAAAACCTGCAAACAGTTAACTGAATTAATGGTGTAATTGAAGTAGCATTTTGCCACTAGCAGAGTTAGTGCACAGTCTCTGTGTCCTAGCATAGCACCAGAGATCTGCATGGAATACTGAGTGGAAAAGCAACTACGCTTGCCATTGATAGAGAACTGCAGTTCTTCTTCTCCAGCGATATCTCATTTTGCAAACATGCTTACACTGTTCACAGTCTTCTGCTTCAGCTGTAAATGTTTTAACATTACGGTTTCTCTTTAAAGTATTCTTCCTGTATTTGCCATGATGATATTTTTCCCAGTCAGTTGTCTACACTATACATGTCTTTATGGGCTGTGTGCCTTCCTGTGTCTGTGTATGACAATACTTCATGGACAGGTTGAAATACCAACTTTGTAAAATTCTTCAACTTTTCTACATTAAAATATTAAAGAATAAGCCATTAAAATCTATAGTCCTTACATTTTAAGGAAACTTAAAAAGCATTAAAAAAAAAAAACAAAACACAGCAGAAGTGGTTAATTTTTTATCTTTTGTTCCTTTCACATACACATTTATCCGACTTTCTGTGCTGCTTTCTGTTTTAATATGTTCTTGCTTACATTGCCTGTTTATGATTTGCAGTGGGCTTATGAGAAATTTAATACAGTTACTATGCATTTGCAACTAATAAGCAATTCTGTCTAGCTTTTTATAATCATGATATCTTTAAAAAATAATCTTTTGGCTAATCTTTTGTGCAAAATCAGTATAATATTACTTTTATTTTTCTCTTTTTGGCAATGGAGCTGACTCTGACCATTATACATGCAGTATATAAAACTTTAAATATTAGTTCAGCAAGATCTACTGTACAGAAAGTTTAAAATAGTGTTATGAAATATTTTCAGAACTAAATTGAAGAACCCCATTTGTTTTATGAAGTACATTAAATCTGCCATTCCTTTTTATTTTAACTACGTAAATTGCGGTGTCTCACCACCTCAGTTAAACTGCACGGTTTTAGGTTTGTTACATTTATTTCCACTGTTCTTTTGCCTAAATTTGAGGGACTTGTCTGACAGATGTGAGACTTCCACTGTTTGAAATTGATGGTACAAGTATTTTTCAGTATACTCAGCACAGATCTCCTCTGGGTGTATTTCTTTGTTGCCCTTTTTCTGTAGATTATATTAACCTTTCTGGTTATGGGAAATCAGTTGCAATGACTTGTTGACTTCAGATAAAGGTTAGGAGAACCATAACCTAAAATGTTGTCATGAAGACTGGTTTCTGCAAGCATATGATTGGCTTGAAACCACTTCTTTTGTCCATATGTCAGGTTGATAATTTACCAGTTCTCACAGTGGAATGACAGTTCTGGTCGAACACAGATGTCAGCCAGTTAAAGGTTTTATGGCCTTCCAACTTAACACAGGGTTGCTATTTCCAGGGCTCAGTCTCACTGATGTGCTCCTGTGGTACCATGTGCCTCTTTAACACCTGGTAATTTAAAATTTTTTTTTTTTTAAACAATGGTTATGAAAATATCCCTGAGTGTTTCAGTGTCTGATATTGCCAAGCAACTCTGTGTTAAAACAGATGGACAAGATGGATTGTTAACACTGTAGCAGAATGCAGATTTTGAGGTACACTATAGGCATTCCCTTTAGGAAGGCTTAATGCTAGTTTTGTAACTGTACCCAAGAAGGTGGCCCACTGCTTGAAAAAACACTGTCCTCTTTGGCCCTTAGTTGTTACTATATTTCATTCCATACTTAATGCTGGTAGAAAAGATAATGGAGCTTTTTGTAACTGTGTTTTATATAGTAGAGGAAGATGAGCTCACATTGACTAAAGACTGACAATTACTTCGAAGTTAGCAGGCTGCAAATTACAGAAATAGATGTTAATAGAGTCTTTAATGTATGAATTGTAAATATTTTCGGGTTTATTTAAGCAGCTGTAAAAAATGGTTTTGTGGAAGTTTTATTACTTCCTGCTGTACGGGGGCTCTGCTTGGCTTAGAAACAGTCTTCCTGCAGCACAGGGTCTCAAAAACAAGTTGGGCATTTTCTGACATTTGCCATCCTTCCTGTAATAGATTTTCTGTAAACTAAGTGACAAAAACATGGCAAATTTCATGTCTTGGCACAACTGGTCAGATGATTTGCTTATGTCTAATGATGAAAAGAAATTTCAACTCACTTCAAGTTAGTTGTATTAGTTCTAGTCGTGGGCATAATTGCAAGAAAAATATATCTGCTTTATTTGTACACAGACCTTCTTTATTGGCATAGTAAATTAAAGATGCTGTAGTCACATAATGTATTCAGCAGAAGACATGGTTGATATTACTAAATTCTGTGTTAGTTATGCCTGTAGACATACGTACAGGATGACATACTTAGTAGTACAATAATGGTTTGTGTTTGAATGTGTACCTCTGTATAGGCAACTCTAGAGACTTTCACAGCAACCGAGATGCACAAATTCTTCAGCAACACAAGCAGTTAGTGTGAAATGTTGCTGAACATAATCCTTGGACATACAGGGCTTTTCACATGGTAATTCTGTATAAATGCACCCTTGAAAAAAATAATTGCCATGGTAAAAAAAAAAAATTAGTTTGTACCTTGAAAACTAAACTTGGTATTGGGGTGCAGATTTTACACAGAGCAAAGTAATTTGTTTCTGTGAACTTGCAGCGACTGCAATTCTGAAAGATTCAAGCAAATACAAGTTAGGGTTGAGCTTTTTATTGTTTGGGTATTTTAGCTTAGACACTCTTTTTTCCCTTCCTTTTTTCTTATTTCACTGTTGGCTTTATCGTAAGAGCATTGTATAGTGACAGCTTTTAACTTAAATTTTTCTTTACTACATGATATGTTGATATGTTATTTAGTAGTCGTCATCAACATATTTACATTTTTGCCCTTGCAAGTGGGTAACATTGGCAGATACTTCTGGGGTGCTGTAACAATGTCAGCTGTTTGCAAAAGCGTCTGTAAAGCCTCAGTGGTTTTTTTTTGAATACTGTAACCTCTATATTAGATAATAGTGATTTAATTGACTTGGAGTTCATTATGGTTTGACCATCTTACAGCAGCCTAGCTTTTCCCATCTTTTTACACCACCAAGCAAACCTAAATTTGTGAAATACAGGTCAGGCCATATAGGATGAAGCAGCCAACCAGTTCTCTCAGTAAGCATGTGAAATACAGAGGGTGTGAGCAAAGCCGTGACCCCAATCTCTATTTTTCATGAGCTGAGAAGATAGTGTTAACCTGAAATATGCACTGCATAATGTGGTTATAGGAGTCAGCTTCCACAAAGCTGCTGGTCTGGGCCTTTGTTCACACAGACATTAGACATCCTTTATTTTGCCCCTCCTTCTCTTCTTCAGCAGTCATTCAATGACAAGCGTAAAAAGAACCTCTTTTCCCGAAAATTTCCCTTCTACAAGAACAAGGACCAGAGTGAGCAGGAAACCAGTGATATTGACCGTAAGTATGTGGCATTCGATGGAGAGCGAAGCACACGTAGAAGGGCCTGCTAGATTGCAGTAGGGTGTTACCATGGAGACAGTTTCATGAGCTGCAACAGGCTAATGAGCTCGAGGTGTCAATGACAAACCAATCTACAAAATCAATAAAACCACTTGTTTGCTGTTAAAATAAAATTTAACCCAAGAGTATCCCAGTTTGGAATAAACTGGGTAATACTGTTGAGTAACAGTGTGTACATAACTGGAAGAGATAACAGCCTTCCAGTGCTGTCAGTGATGGTTCCCAATTTCTCACTTGGAGGAGAGGGCACAGGACCGAAGTATAACAGAGCTTACCAGCTTCTCAGATCAGTCTGTTCAGACTGGTTTCCTCACAGTTGTTCATTCCAATTTGATTTTCCTCATGAAGAGAGGTTACTTGTTTTTTGTAATTTTTGCCAGCACTAAAAACCAGTGTCTCCTCAGAAAGCATTTGAATGAGTTTGCTAATTCCAACCAGGCCTGCTTCAGACTGTGTTCTCTGCCATTTGCATCACTGATTACACACCGTGTGCCAGTCAGGTCAAATCCTATAGATGTATCTTCTCCTGTGATGTTCTGGGAACTGTCTCCTGTCGTAGCGCCAATATTATATATAACTGACAATTATTTTCTTTGTGATTGTCTTTTTATTGCTTGCCCTCTGGGGACTACTCTGCAGGAGGTCCCTGACGACATGGGATCAAAAGGCCTGAGTAAGTGATCAAAATAATCCCAAGTTATTTTAACCTCCATCTGAAAAATTACCACTTTTTTTTTTCTAACAGATCTCTTTGAGACTGGTGCTCTGCTGACATAAGGAGGTTGCCTCTAAAAATGATCCATGAGCTGCTTCTAGTTTGTAATGTTCTAGGGTTTTTTGCTTTCAGGAACACGTTACTTTTATGTTCTTGTGACTATCACATTAGGTTTGTTTGTTCAGAAGCTTACCAGCGTGTCCTTGTTTGTCCTTAATAGTACTTTGTTTTTAAATTTGGTGGGTTTTTTTGTCAATTTTGTCTTGTGTTCATGGTTTTATTTATTTAAAAATAACCTATGGCTTTTTACAGTAATAGTACAACCATTGCTTTAATACTGTAACTAGTTACAGTTTTCAGTCCTCTCTCTAGGTGACTGATGTTTACAGCTACTTGAAACAAACAAGCTTTGCTTAACAAATGCCATGAGAGTTTTTCTCTCTGATGTATTTGAACTCTTATGATGCTTTTAGACCAGGTGGGGCAGTAGCTAATAGAGGAGACACATAAGCATTTGTTGCATTTCTTGCATGCATCTTAATTACTCGAATACAGTAAGATTCAGAAGTTGATCTTTTGTACTTTTAAAAGTACTCTTAATAGATCTGTTTGTGTACACAGCCATCACCACTGAACGAAAATGACAAATTAAAAATAGCCCTGATCTTGCTTTTATCACATCTATTAAACTTACACGTTGTCATGCATTTATGGAATAGCAAAATGTGAGTAAAGGCCATTAAAAATAACATTTCTTCCCAGGGTGTAACTGTTAGGCATGGTGTTCCCAAAATTACATGTAAGAAACGTTGTACTGGTATAGTTGGCCTCAACCAGGAAGTAGAAATTCTAGTAGCTATAGCATAAATTTTCCATTTATGAAATGGTTTCAAGGAAATTGTTGGTCTAAAGCAGAAGACCTTAGTGACCCTTATGGCCTTATGATTTAGAGCAGATCGTAAGCAGCCTTTATGGCCTTACAATCATACCTAGTTTAGACTTCCTAATATGGTCCAGAAGTGTCACTAGGTCATTCTGTTACAAGAATGAAAAGCTTCTAGCCTGTTTTTCACCACAGTCAGAGTTTTTGAAACTGCCTTACCACAGTTACTGTGAGCTGCGTTCCTTGGGCTTTGCAGGACTGCTGTTCTTGCTGGCATTTTAGGTGTTATGTGTTCACCAGTTGTGCCCATTATCAGACTAGTGTAATACTTGTGTACTCAATTTACAACATCCCCCTTTCATGCTCTGCAGTGAGGCTTTGAAATATCACTACATGCCTGTTCCATGCCAATGTGGACATTCTTTTTCCGAGACAAGTAAATGAAATGGAAGTAGATCAAGTTTGCTGGTACTTACAAACATGAGCAAGTATTTGTCTTTTTTTCCTGCACAGGAATGAAATGAGGGAGCTCAGTCTAGCCAAAGATTTTGGTTTAAAGATATTAGTTCACTTTATCCAAAAAAGCATTTTAAAAAGTTAATTAGTTTACATATTATGATTAAATTCTGAAAAAGTTAGTTAGTCACTAGAAGCATACTTGCTTCATAACTATACTGTTACATCTAGAGTCATCTTGTTCCTTCTCTTCAATCTTGTAGGGTAGAAACTACAGTGAATTTAATGTTTTAAAAAGCTTTCTCATGACAACAATATGTATTATTGTATGCATGCAATTAAGTACATAATTTCAAATTAATTGCATTTAATTTGTATAGGTCAAACATAAACTTCTTTATGCAGTCTTAACCTGTGAATGCTAGTGGTTTTCATTACAAATAGACATACTCATTGGGTGGCATGAAAATTTTTACAGTAAAGTTCAGCAATATCAAAGTTCATGTTTGTTCATGAGATCTGTAGAACGTTCGGGTAACAATAGATTGGTGCCTGAAATTCTTCAGTTATGTTTTATCATAGACATATTTAATGCTGTTACATAGCTTATAAAAGTAAATGTAAACACCTTGTAGCTACCAAAGTATTTTGTTTACTATGCAAAAGGCATGAAATTAATATAGATTGTCCAGAATAGAAGTCAGGAGCTTTTGAAAACTAAAGTATTATGATGATCTGGGAGGGGAGGGAAGGGAAGGAAATCTTAATTCTGCATTGCACTTCAAGAAAACTATTTAATTTACCATAGGAAGGTGTCTGAATTATTGAATGTGCTACACTATACTGGACTATATTGCAGGAAATATTTTCTGCTACAGTACTCTTCAAATAATAAATTGCCTGCATAGCAGTGGAAATGCGTATTCCCATAGTGCTTGCACTACAAAATTAATCTTTAAGTGAAAATATAAGAATTTCAGGATTACACGTGAACTGTAGGTTAGCGTACTTTTCGTAATCTTATTTCAATGTGCTATTTAATGTTTTTCTTTTTATTAACATCAATTCCTTTCATATGAAATTAAGCTTGATCCAGAGAGCTATGAGAAGTACCTTAAAACTTTTATATGCAGTATGTATTGATTTCACCATTTTGATATTAGTATTGTCTTTCATCTGGATTATTTTGTGTCAATTTGCTTTCTTTTGGACTCATGCCATTAGTGTATGTTCCTTATTTTTTTTTCCATTGTGTTGCAATTTCAGAGCATGTAACCTCTAATGCCAGCGATAGTGAAAGTAGTTACCGTAAGTGTTTTTTATGTTCTTTGTTTATTTAGAACCTTTGTTTAGTAGCTCTTTCTTTGGTTTTGTTTGTCTGTCTTTTCTGGGTATTTACATGTTAAATAGAACTTCCCAGTCACCTTCAGGTGAAATCCATATTCATGTGTTTGGTGAGTACTGCAAATTGTGCTGTGTCTGTCCTTTGCTTTTAACAAACTGACTAGAGAGAATCATGCCGACCTCATTTATGGATATTTTTGTTGTGATCTATACTTTTCTTAGTTCAGCTTAATTTGAATCTATTACTGTTTGTTTTGTTTTGGTGTTTCTTTTTTTTTTAATTATGCGAGCTAGCGGGACTTACTAAAACCTAATATAAATATAATGCTGACAAATTAAAATGTAATGTAAATATAATTTATTTATATTTTATATAAGTAAATGTAATGCTGACAAGTAAATGTAGTTGAGCTTAACACTGGAAGCATAACTAAACTGTGTAGACTGTTAATGCGATAACTATCTAAAATTTTTGCGACTGATACTCAGGTGTAATGTGGCTATACTTCTAAGGAAAGCAAAGATAAGCAAACATATATTTACCCTTGCTTTCTGCTTTCATTTATCTATTTTGTCAAGTTTGGGGGCTTCCAATGAATTGACTTCAAAGCATACGACACACATTCAGTGCTGAAGTCAGTTTTAGCATGCTAGGCATGCATGCTTGTTCTCTTTCTCTCTCTCTGAAGACAGTGTAGAGCAGGCGGTGAAAGCTGAGGATTTGGAGAGGAATATCAAAAGAAGGAACAGTGAAAGTCACACAGTGTGACACTGGGTGGTTCAGTGATCAGGCCGTGATTGCCTGATAACTGTATGGTGGGCACTTCAGAAACAAATGTCATTTATCTTAGGGTAATAAAGAAGGCGGTTCATTAACAAATATCTGTTTGGAAGCTGTAGATCTTATCAGAGGTGATAACCCACATTTTTTTCTGCCAGATGATTACACCCAAAGAGAGAATTTATGCTTGTATATAAAATGCTAACAATTTCGTAGATTGTAATTGAAAAGAAATCTGTTGGGAGAGGCTTTAACCTCTCTTGAGAACAGCACAAAATTGAGCCCGTATGGAAGTTGCCTTTGACCAACTTAAAAATTTTAACCATTTTTAATGCCACATCATTAAAACTATCTAATCCTGACTGTTGCTTTATAAATTTGCTGCTTTCCTCTCTCCCTGCATCCCCCCTCCCAAGGTTTTTCTCAGAGCTGGCTTTTATTTGTGTTTAAAGCTTTTTATTGGTACTACCAGTTAGTTTTTTACTCTGTTGTTACTTGAGAAGCCCTGATTTTGTTATGAGTGTCACAGATTTGCTTATCTGAATGTGTAATTCCAAGCACTTTTTATTAAAATATTTTTTTAATTTCTCCTTACTGCTGTCTAATATGAAAGTTATCTTGATTACAGATGAGTACGGTTGTTCAAAAGGTTCATTCTATTAATATTCATTTTTCCAAACTATTGAAAAGCAGCGACAATATATACTTTTTGCCCTCAATCAGGGAATGCTTTTTACTTCTTATTATCTCTTCTGCTTAACTAATTTTTGACCTTAAAGTAATGTGACTTCTCCAAAGAGGTATCTAGTTACATGTGAGCTGGATCTTTCCTAGATGAGTTGATGGTGATTCCTCTTCCTAGCCTAAAGGGGGTTCTGAAAGTATATACTGTCCTTCTAAAATTCATTTGCATGAGTTACTTTTTGAGATATTAAAATACACAGGTTGCATGTTTTTGTGGCTGTCTTAAGGTATTCCTCACTTGCAATAACTTAAAAATTTATAATGTCGATTTGTGTATTATTGTAATACAGTTTGAATGCAAATTTATTGCAAATACGAGAAATGTTTCAAATTATAAATTTTAGTTATAAAGTATCAATGGCATTTTCTATGAAATATAGAATATATATATAAGCAATATATGAATTTTTGAAAAGCTATCATCTGCCATCTATTTCTATATAACTGTGGTATAGTATGGGTATGTTCCTTTGCCTGTTACAAGTATGGCTTATGAACTCCAAAGAAAGTTCCAAAATTACACAAGTGAGCTATTGAAGGATTGTATTTTATTCGAAGTTCATAGTAATGTCATAAAATTTGAGATTATGTCTTCAGAATTAGAATTTTTCTGCTGTCATAGAGTTAATTTTTAGTTATTTAATTGGAAGAAATCTTACTCAGAGATACCTTGTTAGACTAGAAATAATGTTTTAGAGAGATGGCAACTGAGGTATATTTCAGATGCTTTCACATTTAAAAAGCCTGCAGCTGTCAAAGATCTAAATTCAGTTATTTTAGTTTCATTCACTGCTGATGTGCTTTCTGGAGCTGAGAACAATACAAAGCATTCTCTGTTTTCAACTTTGGGTTTAGAATGTCATTAATAAAATAATAGCTACTTAGTATATACAATCATAATGGTTTGGGGTTTTTTTAGAATTAGGGGGATTGAAGATGTTTATAAATATGCCACTTCATGATAAAGTTAATGGAAGATATGTACAGCTTAACATACATGGTTGTCAGCCCTGTATAAGTATAGAAAAATATTATTGTAAATGCTGACTTCAAAGGATTGAGAATGTTCATGATGAGGGTGGCATTGCCTCTAGCAGTGAATGATAGCATGCATGCATTTCATTCAGGGAAACACGTAAGAGCATTTCAGTAATGCTTCAAAATTCTTCTTGTGCTTGATGTCAGCTTGACGTGCTAACATAAACCAGGAAATTATTTATACTGTTACGTGTCTTATGCTTTAAAATTTTGTGTTTTGCTTATCTTTGTGAGTTTTATAATTCATCGCTCTTGAAAAATGTCCTCCATCAGTATCGTTGTAATGCATATTCCTCAGGAATGTCTGTATCATTATAGATCTTTGAATGACTCAGTTTAAATATGTTGGTCTAGAAAAAAAAATACATATATCTGTCTTTGCATTTACATTTTAGGTGGCCAAGAGGAATATGTCTTGTCGTATGAACCAGTCAATCAACAAGAAGGTTTGTACAGCTCGCTCATTATAAAATAAGCATCAGCTGAATTATCAGAGTGCTTCGTGTGCCCTTATGTACTGAGCACCATGATAGTTTGTCGCTGTTCTGAACATGTCACCTTCATTCAAATGAATAAAGCAAAAAGTCACGAATTATTGAATGCAATTGCTAACTTAGTGCAAAATCCAAAGGTGTGCTACTTAACTTACAGTATGTGACTTACATTGCATAGGGAAAGTATGGTATGCTTAATATTTTTGTCTTTGTGAACCTGAGAAGTTATAGCTTTATTCTGTTATATATTGCTTGGGCATTCTCACTGCTGCAGTTCTTTTTTTCTGTCACAGACCAAACTGTGTCAATAGATCATTTGTCTGTTTAGTAAGCTTTAATTGAAATGTCTCTAAATCATAGCAGTCTCCCATTTCTGTATAGCCTTCTTATATGGTTGACTTGCTTAGCAACTGCCAAGTCATTACTCCCCCCCTGTCCCTGGAAGAAAAAAAAAAAAACCTAAAAAAAAAAAAAAAAAAAAAAAACCTTAAAAAAAAAAAAAAAGGAAATTGATAGGAGAAAATATTTTCTCACCCATGCATTTAAATAAAATGCTTTTCTCTGATTTTCAATGGGATGCTATAATTTCCTTTTCACCTTGCTCTTGATCTTGCTCCACTGTGTATAATAGATAAGAATTTTCATTTCCCCAATCTCAAGCACAGGCGCTAATGATTGATTTACATCATCTGATACACAGCTCATATTTGTAAATTAATCTGTAGAAGGGTTGTCCTTGATATCAAATAAGGTGGCAGTTGAAGTAAATATACTATATATAGTAATACCAAGTGAATGAATGTCAAGGCTGAAAAGATTTGAATGAGTCTTAATTATTGATTAAACATTAAATGCCAAGTGCTTTGGCATTTAAATACCTGACTGTAATTCCTTTTACGAGTCTTAACAAAGTATGGGGAAAGCCATAAGAGAACCAGCACCTAGTTCTTTTGCTTAGAAGCAGTAGTACATCCCTGCATGTTATCTGCATTTGTCCGTTAACTCATGTCCACAGTAATTTTTTGGTTTTAGGTTTTTTAAGAAGCCCAAAGGAATTAAGAACTGTGATAACCAAAAGAGATTTAAAGGTACTTGGGCTTGGGACACTGATAGGGCCACCCTTTAGCTTAAGGGATATGGATTTTTGTTATTAGATGAATAGTTTGACAGTTACTGGGTCCAAGGCATTCCTTTTATTAATGTATTCAGACCTTAGAAAGGAAATGGTTCTGAGAGTCAAAATATATTTTATAGGTCCAGCCTTAGTCAATTTGGATTTATTTGTGCAGTAAAGACAGATTGAACCTAAAATTAAAATTTACACAGCTGAAATTATATATAATGCAAAGATACTTAGGTATTATAGTCTTCATGGTTCTTGCATTATAATCAGATATATTTTCATTAGAATGAAGGATGTTACTTTGTGAAAAGAATTTTTTTTTTTCCCCAAAGATTTCATAATTTAAGATTCATCTTCAGTCACCCAGGACAGTAATTTGAGAGTGAAGATCTAACATCTTACTGTCACTACATTATTAATAGACTTATTTTCTTCCACATGGTTTTCTTTTCTTTAGGAGTATGTTTTCTTTTAGGTATTAAAGTCATTGCCATGTAATAAAGCTTATTTTGCTGAACTGTAGAAGTTAGTAATCATACTGAAATGTAACTGATGTTATTCCTTTACATTTAAATAGTCAGTTACACGCGACCTGTGATTGTTTTGGGACCCATGAAGGACAGAATAAATGATGATCTTATCTCAGAATTTCCAGACAAATTTGGCTCATGTGTTCCACGTAAGTCTCAGCAAATACTAAAGCAGTTCCAAATGATATTTTTTCTGTTTATCTTCCTAATAGATGAGATAAAAATAAGTTAATAAATTGTCTAAACTTTATAGACCTGTCTTAACTGTCAGTCATCTCTTTGCTTGTGAAACTTTTGTCCTATAAATGGCAGATTATTTTTTAATATTGTAGGGGGGAAAAGTCACTGTTTTTTGTTTTGCTTTAAAAATTACTGGTTTATGTTTAAAGATACTACTAGACCAAAGCGCGATTATGAGGTGGATGGACGTGATTACCATTTTGTCACTTCTCGAGAGCAAATGGAGAAGGATATTCAGGATCACAAATTCATTGAAGCTGGCCAGTACAACAATCATCTTTATGGAACAAGTGTCCAATCAGTGCGAGAAGTAGCAGAAAAGGTAAATCCGTGCCAGTTACTTTCATTTACTGAGGTGATTATCTGACTGTGTTGACAGGGGAAAAGACAAGAATAGCAAGAAGTCATTAGGAGCCCTCTGACGTTAGAAGGAATTTGTACAAAACTAGAAACAAAGTACACTGTCACAAATAGATTCAGGGAAACAAAGCAGCTTTGGAGTAATTAAAGCATCATGATTAAATTATGGAAAAAGAGCAACCATAGTTCGTGTCCTGTTATAAAAAAAGAATGAATAAATAATTGGAATTGCAGGCTGATTAGCCTAGCTCACATACATAGATCATAAAAGAGTAGTGATGGCAGAGTCAATTCATGATGATCCGTTTGATATAGACCTGTGCAAAAGAGAACTTTTGAAAATGTTATTCTTTGTGCCCTTCATGGATTTAGCTGACAAAGGGAAAGGAGTAAATAAACACAATTTTAGAAAGACTTTTTCCATAACTACTGCTACATTTTGAAGACTTTCCTTACTGTTTTTATCCTGAACAGATTTTAGTAAACTATTTCTTGTTAACTCTAAGAAAACTTTTTCTTGAAAGTTCTTTGCAAAGTTCCACATTAGGTTGATGGGTGTTGTTCTACTGCCTGCAAACATGGTGCATTTAGAGTAGACAATGTTATCTGATCTGTATGAAAGAAGAAAGAGCTGTTTTCTAGGTTAGAACTAGCAATGGTGAGCACTTTCTCTCCAGACATGCAGAGGGTAAGTTCAGTTAACGCATGTGAGACAGGAGTGTGGTTAGTCCCCTGGAAAACAGTGGAGACCGTTTTGGCCAAATGGGTGTTGTTATTTCTGGGGATTTAATGTACTGGAACCCAAACCAGGGTAAACATGGTGAGCTTCATGTGATGAAGTTTTCTAATGCTGTCTTTCTCACCCTATGGAAAAGAACCGAACCACATGGTATATAGTGAGAAAAGTAAAGAATATAAAAGTAATTACAAAATTGTTAAGGCAAATGAGCAGTGCTTTGTATGGGAGGCTGAGTGAAGTTGTAAAACGATTGTATGTGGTTAAATTATGAAACTATTTATTGTAGAGCTTAAGCATTATGAACCTGTTGGCAGTTGCTTCACCTGGTAGCACAGATAGAATCTTTCATTTCCATCCTAGACCTGAAATTGGCTGAGTTCTTTTGCCCATCTCGTGGGATTAGTAATGTGCAGAATGATTAGGAATCTTTTATAAACTGACACAAAGTATTTCCAGATGTCTGTGCTATTAAGTCTCTTGCACAGGCACCGTGGGACTTTGTGTAGATGCAGCAATTTCTCAGTTCCAGCTAACATTATTTTTCTGGGAAACAACGGCCTGTCCTTCAGCACTTGACCTCAAAATCGTGACAGGACTGCAAACTGATCAATCTGGGGCTACTCCTTCCTTGTATTTATCTCCATCTTGCTTAAGAGATGTGTCTTTTCAGTGCGTTTTATTACTGAGGATTGTTACTGGGATACAAAAGACTGTTTCCAAGTTTTCTATTATAAATTTAGGGGAAGACACAAGAGAAGCGACTGCTACTATCCCAAAAGTACCAGAAGCAGTACTTTTGGAGTGGCTTTAAATTGTGTTTGTTTGCCCATGCATCCAGCTGATCTCTGTCCCTCTCATTTCCGTACCTGTAGTGGGCACAGCAAAAGCTGCTTTTTTATGTCATTATTTGGCAGCTGTAAAAGGCACCGAGTGCTGTGCTGTTTCTCAAACAGATGCAGTGCAAGTAAGGAACTAAAAAGCATGAAAAATACTGTTTAAATGTACTGTGCAAAGAGCAAAATAGCTTTCCTGGATGACACACAATTGTGTAATGTACTTGGATTTCTTTTCTTTGCCTTCCAAATCTTCACTTGAGAGGAATTTTCATAGCCTTTTCTCTTTGGAATCACTAGCAGCTTGCAAATCTCTGTCTGAGGCCACTGTTAATGCACATTCATTACTGATTTGAAATAAACTGTCACAGTTATATTCCATAAGGTCCAGCACAGGTACTGTGCTGGCAATCTAGTTCTCCACCTTTTGCCCCATATCCTTTGGCACCTTGCATAATTATTGGGCCAAACACAGCGAATACTAAGGGTCTTATCCCAAAAAGTAAATGGATCAGGTGGTGCTCTTAATTCTCAATTCCCAGAGCTTGTGCCACATTAAAAGAGAAACCATGTGAAGGATGTAGACAGGACAGCATGTGTAGTAAAATATTTTGCTACAAACACCTTTATTAAGTGATGCTAGCCAACATCCAGATCCATGGACTGGACCTGAGAAAAAGAGTGGTTAAGTTATATTTGTTTCTCAAGAGGTGAAAAAATTATTAGCCCAAATAAATTGCATTCACCATCTCAAACTTGGTATTCTACTCTGTGGTACCTGAGGGGAGGAGTGTATTGTGCTTGTATTAAGTTCCATCTAAAAAATTCTGAGGGTGGCATATTTTCATGCCATCAGGGGTGATTACTCCCTCGGGTATGCCTGTTAAGTCATCTGGCTCCTCTCCAAACTGCATCTGTGTTATGGCCATCTCCCTAAAGAATCCCCAAATTATTAAAAAGGAAAATTTAAATGCCAAACCAAAACAAACCCACAACATTTTGGTGGTGTGGTTGAAGTACAGCTGTTCCACTGGATGATTCTGCATTGTTGATTGGGCTGCAAGTTCTGGTGGAGAAAGGAAGGAAGGAGGGTCAGGAACATCTCAAATAATGCATGATCCCAACAGAAGCATTATGGGACCTTGCGTTAAAGCGATGAAATCATAACATCGTTGATGCAAATGCTCTGGTTTTGTTGGCTTCAGCGGAGACATGTTTTTCTAAATTACTAAGCTGTGTGTACCTGTGACTTAAACTTTGCTTAGTGCCATTTTCCCTTTTCTCTCACTTTTTAGGGTAAACATTGCATTCTTGACGTTTCTGGTAATGCGATCAAAAGGTTGCAGATTGCCCAGCTGTACCCAATCTCCATTTTTATTAAACCCAAAACAGTGGAAAATATCATGTGAGTAAAAGGAAAGTGCTTCAGGCTAAATTGTTTGAAACTGTCACTGTATTTGAAAAGCCAACTGCAAGTCATGTGAAGACAATTGTAATTGCATTTTAAACAATATTTTATATCCTGAGTTTAATTTCTAGGGACTTCTAGAAGGGATTGCTAATCCAGATTAACCTATTTGGGAACCGTTGTCATTGTGCTCAATTCTATGCAATGTAGTGTCAGAACAACTCTCTCCTGCTACAGTCTTTGCTTATGTGTGTCATTTAGGAGACTGCCTCTTACTAGAGTAAATACTCAGACAACAGTTTAAAACCTTATAAAAAGACTCCAAGTATTTGGTAGTAGTTTTAAAGTGTATAACATTTTCAATTTCAGGGAAATGAATAAACGCTTAACGGAAGAGCAAGCCAGGAAGACGTTTGAGAGAGCTATGAAACTGGAGCAAGAATTTACTGAACACTTCACAGGTGTGTTTTGCTTGGGATTGTTCCCTTAGCAGCATTGGGATTTTATTGCTTGCTTTAAAATAGTAATCGCCTCAGCACTGAGATAAGGCTGAACTTTGTTCTCCAGCTCATCTGTGATTGTTTTGAGGTATAGAGCTGCCTTAGTACCTCTACACTGATTCCAGGCTGATCAGAATGTACAAAAATTTACTGGGAGTTTAATTTTGGTTTTAAAAACTGTGATACTTTCTATCATTTTCCTAGGTATTATAATGTAGGTGTCTGCCTTGATACATTGTACACTTAAAGTTTTATATTTGCAAAGCTGAGATTGCCCAGCAAAGTTCCCTGTAAAAAATTATTAATTTCCATTTAATTTAAATCAGGAAGTAAAGAATAATGGTAATTAATTAAGCCTCTGGAAGTTGAGCACTACAGCATTATGGTACTTGGCAAATAACATTTGTGTTTGCCATGGACCTGACTGTAACAGCAAGGGATAGGCTGCAAGCACTTAAACTGTGCTAATTGTCTGCATTGTGGCTTGAAGTAAGAGGAGATTGACAAGTCAGGATCCTCAGGAGTACACAAATGAGCCTTCCCTATTCCTGTCCTAGATAGACATTCACACCTTTCCTTCCTAATATGTTCTTGTTTGCAGTGCTTTGTTCTTTGCTGCCCCATTCACCTCCTTTCTGTGAATCGTGACCCCTTTTCCCAGATCCTCCTTCCGCACCTTATGTGGGCAGAGCTGTGAATGCAACAGGCTGCTCCACCTGGGCAGAGACACAGGAAGGGGTGGTGGCTTCACATCAGAGAAAGACAGAGGAACCAGTCAGCTCCCTGTCCCAGTCTCCCCACTGCCTTGTTCTCTACATTGTGTGCTACCTACACAGTGAACAACTTGAGTCCATCCCTTTTTGTCTGCCTCCCTCCCTCTTCACTGCCTTGCAGCTATCAGTTCATCCTAGTGCAGCATCTTGCTCTCCCACTCTTCCCGTAGGTCTCTACCTGCCTGCACCCAGAAAGTTATGGGACTCTCAACAGATATTGCAAATTCTTCCTATTATAGGGACCTTTGCCAAACAACTTGGAAATGTGTCACATTTGTTGTTCGGGAAACAATTTAATTTGTTTTAATAGATACTAATTGAATATTTAATTAGTACTTGGTATTCTCCCAGGCTGTCTCTGGGCATTATATAGGATGCTTTTTCAGGAAATTAAGGGACAAGGGAAATTAATACAAGATCCTTCAAAAACCTGTGGACCTTCTGAAGTGCCCTAATGCTCAGCACCATGTTTCTTCTCAGAAGTATAAGACTTGTTGACACAGGAACAAGGCAACAGTCAGACTTCTGTGCTTGATAATACAGTTCAGGCCAAAAATCCTCTTCTGAACCTGTGTGAGATACTTGAAGACATTACAAATCCCTGTTACTACTTACAGTTTGGAGACTTTCACCCATGTGAGTCAGGTGGTAAAACAGATCGTGTGAACATTCCCTAATCTCTTTAAAAAATACCACATCATCTAGGGTAACTGAAATCAACTTCATCAACAGATTAAGTTTAAACAGATGTAAACTCTGTACTGAAGCACATGAGGAGCCCATCCATCTTCTGATTTGAGGGCATTGAGCTTTGGAAGAGGTGTGGTTAAACAGAGCTGGAGAGAAGTCAGATGCTGAAGCTTATGGCTATTTGCATTGTAAAGATACTTCTAAGTCTTTCTAATGCACTGTTGTGCTGTGCACATTTTACTTGACCTATAATAATTGAACATCCTCTTTCTACAGGGACTAAGTGCAGATAGGGATAAAGTTTTTAAGAAATGGGAATGATGAGTAGGAATAAAAAGAGAGTAATTTGCATCAAGGTGAAGCTTGGAAGCAGCAGTAATATATTAATGCACAAAAGAGTGAGTCTAGTCAGCCTCCAGAATTATCTTTCATGCTAAACTTTGTTTCTTTGATTATCAGCTCTAAGATGGTAAACCCAATTAAAAAGAAGTTCTCTCTCACAGTGATTGCTTTTTCAGACTGAAGTGTGATAAGGACAGCTCAAACTTAATCCTGATTTTCACCAGACCATTCTTTACTCTCACATGCCAGAACACATCCGTGTTCGCTCGTTTCTGATTATTTCCTAGCCTTGGAGATATTATATCTAACTTGCATCATCTGAATTTGTTTTAACTATATAAGGAAGCCCATCAACTAGAAAACTTGAATCTATTGGCTGGGCAACCAACTCCATGAGTTCCTTCTCTTTTTGGCCAAAAGCAAAAGCAGTGCTCACAGGCAGGTACCCCCAGGGCAGCCAGCCTTGTGGGGAAGTTTCAGGGTCCAGCTGAGGAGACCACCAGTCTGCATTACAACACACCTGGCTTAGGCTGACTGTACTCTGTCTTGCTTTGTTGTGTTGGAAACACAAAAATTGTACCAAAAAGAGTACTGGATGATGCAAATTGACTCGGGCAAACTCTTAATATGTGGTTAGGAAAAGAAAAAAAAAGGCTCAGTTTTAGGGTTTTATGTGTGTATTTGTAGTGAAGTGAAAACCACTTCCCAAGGCTCTGAGCGGGGAAAGATGGCACCTTGTGTGTCCCACAGTGCCATCAACAGCCTGCTTCACTCCAGCACAGAAATCTCAGTGGGTGTCTGTCCCTTCAGCAATCTAAACTCCTCTTGCCACTCTGAGAAGAAAGAGTAGCTTGGCTTGGAACACCTTTGTTTCTGTGCAGAGCTGGGAAGGGTGATTGCTGATTGCCACGTTATGTTTTGCAGCTATTGTCCAAGGAGACACACTGGAAGAAATCTACAACCAAGTGAAACAGATCATAGAGGAACAGTCTGGGCCTTACATCTGGGTTCCAGCAAAGGAAAAATTATGAAAACAGATTTTTATTTTTCATTTTCTAACTGACATCACCTACTCCATCTGACAACTCTTGAGCCCTTCCAGTGGAGCCTGCCTCTAGTTCTTTCCGGCGTGGTTCATACCCTAACCGTCACAATCTGCAGTTCCCATAATGCTTTACATTTGGTGTCTCTCTTAGTTTAAATAATTTGTATTATTGTGTGTTGTTGGTTTGCCATTTTTCAAACATGACAGTGGAATGGCCTGACCAGCTATTAGTTTGGGGTGGGGGTGGGAGGGAATTGCTTGGTAAAATTCCTTAATGTTTAAGGGAAAGTAACTTTCAAAGATTTTTCAAAAAAGCTTTATAGACATTCTTTTAAAATTTCATAACAATTGAAAGAAAAGTTGTATTCAAGGAAGTTGTGAATCATGAGTAACTTTGCACGCTTAACTTTAATAGCATGGTTTGGTCAGGGCGATCAGTTTCAAGTTTTATTTTCCAAGTTAAATTCTATTCTCACAGTATTTTTTTTTTTTCCAGGCAGTTAGAAAAAAAACTTTCAAATTTTGAGTTAACATTTTCATTAGCTCCCATTACTACTCCTTAAGGGATATTCATTTTCATAATTTCATATGGATATTCTTATAATCTATTTTTTCATTTTTTGCCAATAAAATTGCTAGGGACAAAGATGTGTAATGTTTTTAATCTTCCTCGTGAAACACTATTTATAGTGTCTTACAGAAATTGTTTATAGATGATGGTCATCACACTTTTTGAGCCTAAAATATGTTTAGGTGCTAGGAAACCTTGTATTTTTCAGAGGAATGCCAAATTTCCATTGGCAGTAATACAGAAAACAGCTGCAGAGATGGTCGTTAGGGCAATGAGAGAATGATTCATAGCCTAAAAATGTGTGTGTTCTTAGGGGTCAGATTTTAATGAATATTTTACCCACAATAACTGCCTATTTTGTTATAATAAATATATATATATTAAACTTTCTTTAACTAAACTCTGTAACTATGGGAATTATTTTCTTTACATAGTTGCGCACACGTATAAATATATATATATAAAATATATATTTTTCTTTTACCACCTACTCCTAGCTTTTTGTTTTGAATAAAAATACAAATTAGAATTTACCTTCCTTAATCATGAGAAATCAAATGGGCTGTGGTGGCTGGGCATTAAGTCCAGGGAATATTAGTTACAAGAAACAAAAAAAAAAACCACATGCAAGTTCTCCTCTTTTCTATGGAATTTCAGGTGTTTGTTTTCCCCACCCTTCCCGCCCTTGTAATATGCATGTCTTAACCAAAGGGAGAATTCAGAGTCACCAGTACATTTTATTTCTCTGTACATGCTCATCTCGGATCGCATCGGCACAAGATCTTCCACCTGCAGTGCACAAACTTCTGTGCTGAATGTTAGAAATGCGTTGTACCAAAACATGCAACTACCTTCTTTAATGAAATTCTCTGATTCCCGTATTATTTGGTACCTGCCATTGCTTGTTTGAAACTGATTGTTTGTAAGAGGGATGTACTCACAGCAGTCCCAGGGCAGTCACACAACCAAATCAGCTTTGGTTTGTAAAGAACTATCAACACTATCCATTCCATTTGTTAGAAAGAGGAGAACAGCTAATAAACTTTATTGTACAATATATTTGTCAAGTGTGTTTTTAATCAGAAGAAATACAAGTGTTTGTAGCATTTTCAAATATTTTACTCAAACTGTACATGAAAATCATGCATTAGAGCAGCACTGGTGACTAGATTTGGGCTAGTGAAGCAGGTTTAAACTTGGGACGCAAATACCGCTGCTGTTCTGTGGAATGCTTGTAAGACTTAGAGCAAGTGTAAGCTGTACGGCCCAAAATTTTTGTTTTTCTAGATTTGTGAAGTTGGTATGCTGTCCTTCTGAGATTCCTGCCTGTGGAAGTGCAAGGTGTATGAGGTTGATGCAGCTTTTGATAAATAACGTTATAAATTTTTAAAGAAGCTAAGAGTGTACAGTAGTCTGCTCCTTTGAAAGTGACTGATTATCTGAGGTGTATTGTGAGACATCTCAAAACAGACCAACTTAAAAAAAAACAGAAGTATCTGAATCTCAGCTAGCAAATCTGCAAACCATAATAACATCTGAGATCTCTATATTGTGTACACCTTTTTTTCACTGACCTCTTTTTTTTTAACCCATCAGGAAGAGTCCTGTTCAGCTGAGTAGATAGGTGAGGAATTACTCTTTCATATATCAGAGTGTCTGAACAACTTTCATAGACCATTCAGCATGTACCAGCCAGGTGTCACTGAATGCTGCACTCAGGCTGAAGCCCACAGTACTTACCTTGCATGGTTGTCATGCTAGAGTGAAAACAGGTTTGACATCAAGAAAACCCAGAGGACTCTGGGCTGTCTCCTTTGCCTTCCCTGCCTGCTAACCCAACTGTTTGTAACTGCTATCTAGAAGCATGCTTGATGTAGTATCTCAGGCACTCATTATTTTAAGTTATATTAATAATTTCCTTTGCAGTTGTTTTTGCTAAATTTTGCTGAAAATTAGGTTAAGGGATTTAATATCTCCTTAAAGCATATATACTCCTGAAGTTACAATTAAGGGAGAAAAATGAGCTAAATTGTCATGAACTGTGTTCGTGTGATGGTTTGGAGGGGGCTGCATTCAGAATAGGTCTCCTGTACCTGCTGATACAGGCTGCTCCACTACCTTCTGAACTTTTCCCACAGAGGATGGGAACCACCATAGGAGAGGCCTGGTACTGAACTAATTTCTTATTATCCTGCCTTTGCAGTCTTAAGCAACTGGTGCTAGGACTGTGCATCAGTCTTATGTAAGCCTCATTGCAAGCATCAGGGGGCTTGAGAGGTTAATCTGGCCAGTAGGAAGGGCACAGGAAGGATCCGAATAATGAATCCTTCCAGAAATTTGGAAGGACTCCAGTGGTGTCAGGTCATTCTTTAGCATTGTAGACAATAAAGGGACAACTAATTCCAGATGGTCTAGGCAGTCAAGAATCAGAGTTCATCCATAAGGTTTTGTTTAAGAGGTAGGTCTGGAGGGGTCATTATCTAATTTTTTTTAAGTTCTAAACTTGAAATAGCAATTAATAGACTTAAACTGAGCTGTTTTTTCTTACAGATGCTAGTAGGTGTTAAAGCTAGCAGCCTGGCCAAATGACAGGCAAGTAGCTAAGTAACTAACTTCTGAAAGCACCCACATGGCATTACTGGAGGTACGGCTCTCTGAAGGATGCCTGGGGTGGGTTGTTGGTGCATGCTCTGGGTAGAAGATGGTAATGAAGTGTGTATGGGGATTCATGGCAGTACACAGCCCTTCTTGTTCTGGTAGCTGAGTGCTGAGCTGGGAAACGGCTGTCAGCAGAGCACAGCAGCACTAAATGGCTTTTAACTAACTGTTACAGGCAGCTGCAGTTCATTGACTAATGAGAGATAAAGAAAAGGGCAGCACAAATGAGTGTTGCTCTGTGAAAGCTATTTTAAAAGTCACAACAGCTTATAACAGAGCTGTTGTCAGCAGAGTTTTTACTCTCTGGGAGAGAGAAGCTGTGCTGGCCCTTCTTTAAAACCTAAAAAAAAAAAAAACAAATAAAATCCAGCTCCTTCAGCTGTTTCATAGCACTTGCTGTGAAATTTCAGGAGATGTGCACTTTGCGTGCTCTGTGCCATCTGGAGAGTGTACAGGCTTTACTACTGTAAACACCTGGGCTTCTTGTTACAGCTTTATGGAGTTCATGACAATGTTGAGAA
This sequence comes from Merops nubicus, assembly GCF_000691845.1. Taxonomy (NCBI): domain Eukaryota; kingdom Metazoa; phylum Chordata; class Aves; order Coraciiformes; family Meropidae; genus Merops; species Merops nubicus. Next base: position 17,918 of record NW_008596555.1, on the reverse strand, counting down.
TGTCACAAAAAAAGGTGACCAGCAGCTCTGTCAGATGAAGTGAATCTACCTTTGCTTCCTGAGCCCCAGCACATAGGCAATACACAGAAGTCGTATTTAAAGGGGATTTCTTTCCACAGCCTGCCTTGCCCCTGGGACTCCTTGTGTAGCTGTTTGCCTAAGGCTATAGGTGGTGCTAAAGCAGTAACAACCTCATTGGTGCCCCAGATATTTTGCAACTTCCTAGTCTGAATTTTTTTTGCAAGTGTAGAGGTGGTATGAAGAGAGGCAGGCTTTTTTTCCCCCTGTCATTATCAGGTGACATGTGCCAAGGTAAGCAAGATAAATTGTTGAACAAAGTGCACCTGCAATTGAACGCTGCTGATTTTCACGAAAAAGCAGGCTAGGGAGAACACACTTGCAGAAGCTTTGATCTCTGGCAATTCTGAAGGCTGAAAAAAGCACGGATCCCCAAATTTTCATGATGAAGAGCTTCAGAAATGTTTTCTGTCTTCTCTTCTTTCACACTGGTAAGTGCCCTCCAGAAACTTTTGCTGTGGTATGATGTCTTTGGGCTTGACTTCTATGTGATGTGAGAGAGCAGAGGGAAACTGGAACCATTTCAGAACCAGTTTCGTATGGCCAGGAAAGAAACAGAAAGAAAGAACAAAATAAAGTAGAAAAGGAATAGAAAAGCTGTATTGAACACCACGTACGTGTCTTGACTCATTGGTGTCAGATGTTGTATTTCCTCAGCACTGAGTCTACTTTTGTCTCAATGGTGTCTTTCTCACAAGTGTGAACAGTTCTGTGACACTTATTTTGTAAAAATAGAAATAATTACCTTATTCCACTTACCATGCTCTGGGCAAGATGTTGGCTTTCTCCTGTCAGAGTCCCAGATTCTAATGGCAAATACTTTTCATTTCACTGGAGGTGTGGATGCTATTTCTGAAGCACTCTGCAGTTCTTCAAAAAGAAATTGTCCTAGGTTTGGGGTTTTTTTTTTTTTTTACACAGTTTCAATTGAAAGCCCTTAATGGCTATTAATACACTATTTGATAAGACGTTACACAATCTAGTACTGTTACTTTCAGCAGAGGAGTTAAATGGATGTTTGCCAGTCATAAAGGTGTATGTGTGTGTAGCACTTTGAGAGTATTTGAAATGGAAGCTGGTAGATCCTGCCATTTCATGCTTTATATCTACAGAGAGACAGAAAGGACAAAATCATGAACCAGCATGGGTTCAGAGACTGACCTGCTGTTTTGAGATGTTCTTGGTTGGTAACAGGAGGCAAAGCTAACTACAGACCTTGTCTGTGCTCAAGCCCAGTTCAGATGGATTACTTGTAAGAAGGGAAACAGGAAATTGCCCAGGATCTGGCCTTCCTGTAACAACAAAGTTCAGCAGTTTGGAAAGGGACAAATTAATGAACTCTTTTAGGTGAATGAGGTTAAAAGCAACATATTGATGCTGTTTCAGTATTTTGGCTGAAATGGAGGTAAATGAGCTTTGTTTCATGTATCAGGTGTATATGGCTAATTTCTTCATACAGTTCATGCATTGTGTCCTGTGTGTTTGAAACCAGTGTTGAGGCTGGAGAATGGCACTTAGCCATACATACTGAGACTCCAATTTAATTTCCGTTTGCTTGTGTTGAGAAGAAAAACCCAAACCCCTTTAGCAATGAAAACTTAGCTTCTTCCTCCTTTCTCAAGGAACTAATGGTCAAAGCCTCACCCAGCTGGATGAGATAGACGTTAAGCTTCTATGAGGTGCCTTTTTACCATGACCCTGTGTTTTGCCAATGACTAGGCCTATCAGGAATGACACAGCCAGCAGAAAGACAAACCAGTAAGTGGACTGTATTGAATATAGAAAAGACATTCCATGAACGATTGCTGGGGGTACAAACAACTCAATTAGTTCACAAACAATCGACATTACCCCCAACAATCCCAACAAAGACATCACCTGACTGACAATAGGCGGAACAAACAAAGAACCAAGGCTTCCCATAGATGGAATGGGAAACAGCCAGATCAGGAAGTTGAACACATAAGATAAGGGTAGCCACATGGCCAGCTCTAACACTCCTAGCCCACATTTGCAAAGGTCCAAGCTGACCAGGGCCCAGTTCCAGGAGAGTCAGGAGGTCCTTCCTTACCCAGAAAGCTCTGTGAAGTGCATCGACTTCACAGGCAGATGCTCCTCCCTTCCTGCCAGTTGTCCCAGCTGTTATCCCCAAGCAGACACCTGATCTTTGTCAACTCAATGCGGGACCCCTGGGGCTCATTTCCCTTCTGGCTCTCCCTGCAGGGCCGGCTGCACCCTGGGGGGAAGCTATAAGGCAAACTCACCACCTCTTTATGAAGGGCTGTGGGAATCACCCATATGTCAACCTTAATTTGGGGCTCAGGGTTCAAACCCCAGCATTTCACCCTGGTGTGCCTTTCTTTTATCTTGGCTGTTAGAATTTCTGCAACTCAGAGGTGGGCAGTTGTTTCTCCCTCTGCTATCACATGCTGCCATGAAAACTTCCTGTAAGCTTTCCAAGTCTGACTTCATGTTTGTTGACAGCAGTAGAGCTGGCTCTGAGTTGCAATGGAACAAGCAAACACTTTCCTTCATTACTGGGTGCAAAACAAGCCTTATGGCATCAACAATCTCATGTATTTAGTCTGCAGCCCCTCAGTCAGAAAACATGCATGGCTGCTACTGATCACTCACTAATGGAGTAATTTTAGCTTTTAGATGTGGTATCTTAACTGCATGACAAGGGTGGGGAAGTAGAGAGTGAGTTAGAGTTTTTAGAAAACCACAGGACAAATAACATTCAGCAGACTCCAACTTAATCAAAATTGTGGCAGAGCAGTGGCATGTGGTGCCCTCTGCTTACAAAGGTGATCTGTGTGTTTGTCAGAGCTACAGCCACGCCGGTTCCGTGTGCTGACGTGGCCGTACAAAAGCCACAAATTGTAGCTTTGGCACCTGGAATTGTAGCGTTTGGGCCTGCTGAATGACCCCTTTTCTCACTGATTAATGGAATCTCCACTATTACACTTGAGTCTTTCCATTCATGTAATTGCCTTCCCCTTTTCATGACTGGAAATGGCCTCTTATGAAAGAGTGGTTTATGCAGGGACAAGTTTACTTTTCTGGCTTTGTTAATAAGCCTGGTGGCAAAGCTCTTGAGCACCTAAGATTGCTGTTTTTATTCAGACCTGAGAGCTGGGGCAGGACTCCAGGTACTAAATAGCAGTGTTGGAAACAGAATTGTCTTTGAATGGTCTCTTTAGTTTTGTAGTATATCATTTCAAATAATCACAGAATCATAGAATGGGTTGGGTTGGAATGAGCTTTAAAGATCATCCAGTTCCAGCTCTCCTGTCATGGGCAGAAAAACCTTCCACTAGACCAAGTTGCTCAAAGCCCCATCCAGGCTGGCCTAGAACACTGCCAGGGAGGGGGCATCCACAGCTTCTCTGGGCAACTTGTTCCAGTGTCTCACCACACTCACAGTAAAGAATTTTTCCCTAATATCTAAATCTACCCTCTTCCAGTTTAAGCCATTATTCCTTGTCCTATCACTATACTCCCTGATAAAAAGTCCTTCCCCATCTTTCCCCCCTTTACGTAGCAGAAGGCTACTCTAAGGTCTCTCTGGAGTCTTCTTCAGGCTGAACAACTCTCTCAGCCTGTCCTCATAAGAGAGATGTGATCAGTCCTCTGATCATCTTCATGGCCCTCCTCTGGACCCGCTCCAACAGGCTCAAGTCCTTCTTGTGCTGGGGGCTCCAGAGCTGGACACAGTGTTCCAGGTGGGGTCTCATGAGAGTAGAGTAGAAGGGGAGGATTGCCTCCCTTGACCTGCTGGCCACACTGCTTTTGATGCAGGCCAGGATGCCATTGGCCTTCTGGGATGTGAGTGCACATTGTTGGCTCATTCAGCTTTCCATCCACCAGCACCCCCAAGTCCTTCTCCACATGCTGGTCTCAATCCACTCACTGCCCAGCCTGTATCTGTGCGTGGGGTTGCCCCAGCCCAGGTGCAGGTCCTTGCACTTGGCCTTGTTGAACTTCACGACGTTTGTACAGGCCCACCTCTAAAGCCTGTCCAGATTCCAGTGTTCTGCAAGGTTCTAAGACTAGTCTGGATGTCCTGACCTATCCCATGGTACTGACGTTTCTTCTGTCAGAAACAAATGCTGTCGAGCTTCAGTATCTGAGTCTGAGCCTGTCCTATTCCAGTCCAAACAGCTTCAGTGTTCATGTTAGTCTGAATGAAAACAGGAACCATCTTGAAAGACTCACTGTTGAAAGAGACATGATTTCCTTCTGTTTTGGGAGGAGATACAGAATGAAGGATTCTCTGGGGTCTGTTAAGTGATTTGCCCCTGTACTCGGCACTGGTGAGACCACAGCTTTAGTACTATGTCCAGTTTTGGGCACCACAGTACAAGAAGGACATTGATGTGCTGGAGCAGGTCCAGAGAAGGGCAGTGAGGCTGGTGAGGGGTCTAGGCAACATGGCTTAGGAGCAGCTGAGGGAACTGGGGTTGTTTAGTCTGGAGAAGAGGAGGCTGAGGGGAGACCTTACCGCTTCCTACAGCTACCTGAAAGGAGGCTGTAGTGAGGTGAATGTTCTCTTCTCCCAGGTTACTAGTGATAGGATGAGAGGAAATGGGCTCAAGTTGTGCCAGGGGAGGTTTCAATTGGATATTAGGAAGAATTTCTTTACTGAAAGAGTGGTGAGGCATTGGAACAGGCTGCCCAGGGTCAGAGTCACCCTTGGGGGTGGAGTCACCATCCCTTGAGGTGTTCAGAAACCATGTAGGTGTGGCACTTGGGGACATAGCTTAATGGTCATGTTAGTGTTGGGTGATGGTTGGACTTGATGACCTTAGAGGTCTTTTCCAACCTTAAGGATTCCATGATTCTATGCTAAGCTCTGTTAGAAAGGCACCAATGTGTTTTATAGTTTTTTTCTCTTCTTGATGTGTTTGCAGCTCTCGGCCTGGAACGTGTCCGGTGGTGCGTGGTCTCTGAGCAAGAGCTTTCCAAGTGTAAAGACATGAGTGCAGCCTTTGGTGGGGCTGGCATTCTTCCCCCTCTGGAGTGTACAGAGGGGGGGTCAGCTGCTAACTGTACCCAGATGGTCAAGGTGAGTGTTGAGTGACAGCATTGTCATTGATTTAATCTCCCCACGTGATGACTAGTAATCCAGTGGCAGTGTGCACGGCTCTGTGGTGAGTGTCTGCAGATCCAGGCAGCTGTCCATGTGCTTCCCGGCATTCATGTCTCTGAAAAATAGAAGCATTTCTTTTTTTAAAACAGACATAAAGATATACATAGGAATCATGCCAGCATGGCTCTGTTTTGTCTGGCTACTCACATATGGCCAGTCATTAGGAATGCAGCAAAGGTCTTAAATGTTTCCTCCCAAATGCTAATCTTTGATTTGGGAATTGTGTCAGATTTATTTAGCAGATATTTAAGAAGAGATGGAGCTATAAGATACAGACAGTAGTTAAAGCTGTGCTGCTGAGCCTCTAAGTTGATTGTATTTTGATGAACTCTGCCTCAAACTCCCATTTCAGAGTCCCATCATGGAAAGTGCTGTATATATAGATGAGATGAGTGTAAAGCCAAATCAAATCTCCTCATACCAGAGTGCAAGAGAGGGACAAAGCAGCAAGTAGGGTGAGCAAAGGGCACACAAACCCAGCTGTATTAATTCAGCTGCCCAGAGTGTGCTCAGTTTCCAAAAGGAGCACGGCTCTGGGGGCAGTTTTAAAGACTGCAAATATGTGGCTTTGCAAGATGATGTGTGGAAAATAATTCCATCCTTCAGAGGCAGCAAGAGGCCACAAGTGTTTACTGGAGGAAATGTGGAGGCAGAAAATCGTGGTTGCCTCCACTGACAGGGCATGGGGGAAGGGGAGGATGGCTGTTTGTGTTACTAAATAAGATACTTTGTGTATCCTGTGTAGACATGCCCAAAAATGAGTGGTTAGTGGAGGAGATGTAACCTGTCAAAAGGACAAGAGGTTCAGAGCCGGGAAACGAGGATCAGCAGAGTAGTTTGAAGGCAGATGAGGCAGGTGGTTGTGTGACTGGAGAGAAAGGAACACATTTCAGATACTGTTCTGTCAACAGAACCAGGATTGTCTGAGTTACTGAAACTACCAGCTTACCTTTTGATAAATGCCCTTCTTGATCAAAGGAATCAAGATTGTATTGAAGAATGTTGGGAGCAGATATCGATATGTACATGGATCTTACCTCAGGATTAGACAGGAAATACTTTATAATGCCAGATCTTCCTAAAAGCTCTTGGCTGACTGCTGCATTCCAGAGGGCTCTGTTAGACTCCACACAGCAGGTTATTAAAAGGGCTGATGGGTGTCTGCTTCTGAAATAGAGTGCACACTTGTAAGCCATTGCAGGCAGCAGGCATCCGTCTACAACCTTGGAATCCTATAGAACTCGATGGGCTGAGCTTGGAAACCTGCAGGCACATAGCATGAGTAAGTAGCTTTCTGAGAAAATGAATCTTCACTGTAAGGCTTCAGACAAAGCCTTGTCCTTGAGACCTCTTTTCCCTTGTGCTAATAATCTACTTAATGTTTAAGCTGGCCTGCTCTGTGTAGGACTCTGTGGAACCCCCGAGTCTCCATCCACTCTGAACTCTGCCCTTTGAGGCCAAAAAGGGAGTTTGAATGCAATGCCTGAAGAGTTGGTAGTTTATAACACCACATAACTTGGACTTAGTCCTGTGAATGTGTTAGCACGTGGATAAAGTAAAAAAGCCTTTTTCTTTGAAGATGTTTAAAAATTGAGAAATGTCTAAATATTAAACTAGAGAACCTGGCAATATTTAATATGACCCCGAGCTATTCTTCAGCAGGTCTTTAAGCACTTCTGTGGCCAGTTCTCAAACATTGTGACACACAGAAATGAAGTGCCTCTGAAAATAATTAACAGGGTATTACCATTGCTCATACACTTATCAAAAAATTGTATGTGGAACAATCTTATGCTTTTGTTAAATGTATTGGCAAATGTTTGCCACAAAAGAAAACCCCAAACCTCATGCTGTTCTGTTATGCCACCTCAGCAGTGATTGCGTGCATTTAAAAGAGGGATCTGTAGTCTGTAAACTACTTCATGTTAAATACAATGGGCATTTTTTCTGTCTTGTTCTGTTATTTATAAACAAGGCATTTATAGGAGGCTCTTCTGCTAAACAGAGCTCAAAGGTTCAGCTTCCCAATCAGAACAGTGCTGTCTCACATAGAAATATATCCACATAATACAGCCCTTGTCTTCTATGTCCAGCCCTCCCCATGTTATCTGCTCTGTTTCCTGTCCACCACCAATTCTAGAGGCTCATTTTGTTCTCCCTGAGAGAAAGGTCCTTCTAACTTCCACGTCCTCTTCTTCCTCTCACTGTCAAGTGTCCTTTCTAAACTACAAGACGTGTCTGATTGCTGAACCGTCGTCCTGTGCTCTGACTCTCACCGGTGGAATATCAAATCTGGTTATTCCAGAAAGATTGTGTCTGTTGTTTAAGATGCAGGTATCTCCCAACTCCTCTCCAGGTTCCCTTGGAGCTTTATTCAGCTCTCGTTTATGAGAAGCAACTCTCAGGATCTATTGTTTCAGCTGATTAATGAATCATCTTTTTTTTCTCCCTTGAGACAAATAAGTAAAACATTTTAAATTATATGGCAACTTCAAATGTTAATTAGGTATCAACATCAGTGCATTACCTATGCTCTCACATGATCCCAGAACAAATTCCCAAGCTTTTTACGTGGCTCAGCCTGTGGGACATTGGTCTGGTATACTAGGCAGCAAGATTCTCTCTCCGGGCTTCTGCGAGGTCCAGCACACAGTGAGAGCTGAATCCCTCTCTGTGTACAGGAGCCCAGGCTGTGCCCAGGAGTTCTCCAGTGCTTGCTGCTCTGGGAAGCCCTGTCCCATGCTATCCACAGTGACCCTGCATGTGTAGAAGTACTCCAGCTGGCCTGCTGTTATAGAGAGCTGGACACCTTCCCAGCAGTGGATGCCCCAGATTTTTATTCCTCAACTTTGGATGGTCTTTTTAGATGCTTTCCTCCTCCTCTGGAATGCACTGCTGTCTGCTCCCTCTCTCCCAAAATATGTGGCTGTTTGTCTGCTGAGGTACAAGCCAGCATGCTCTGAGGTTGCTTTTGAGTACACTTGGGCATTTGGATTTTGCAGCCCCAGAAGGCATTACTTCAAACTATTTGTGTATGACCTCAAAAATACATTTACTTTATTTAAATCTTTAAGCTTTGGGGCACTAGCTGTAGAGATGAAACTACAAATCTGTGGGCCTCAAGATGCATCACAGATCTGCAGGATCCATTTCTAAGATTCCTTTGGACTGTGATGGCTAGTGAGGCCATCACGGTCCAGGCCTGGTTTCTGTATTATTTCTGAAGTAAGGTGGTTTTGAAGTTCTCAAATCCCACTTGGTAATTTTCTCCAGAAGTTTGAGTGCCCTTAAAAGAACTTTTTTGAGAAAACTCATAAATGCAGATTACAGAGTCTTTTCTCTTAAATTAGTGGGTACTCTGCTTCTGGCTGCTGAGAAATACTGATAATTGAGCATTCTGCCCTTGTATCTGCACAGGATGATTTGGCAGATGCAGTGACAGTGGATGGCCGTTTGATTTACCAGGCTGGAAAGGAGCATGGTCTGAAACCTGTGGTTGGGGAAGTGTATGATCAAGGTATATACTATATACGTGACTAAAAAACATTTAGATGAATTAATATGAGCTTTTTCTTATGTATTTTCTGCTTCCATTTTATTTTGGGGTCCTGCCCTTGAAGACTAAGCAGTAGGTAATGATCAGCTTTTTTCTGGGATCTTCCTGCCTGTAACAGAATGTGGGGGGCACAGGAGACACAGGGCTGTGGCAGCCTGAAACAGGTTTTTTTCAGTCTGTGCTGAAACAGCTAGGTCAGAATGGCTGCTCCTGTGATGGGTTTGCTGGGTTGGTTTTGGGGGTGGGGGTGTTTTATGTGTTTGTTTTGGGGTTTTTTGGTTTGGTTTTTTTTTTTTTTTTTTAAATTTTTGTTTTTTGTTTGGTTTTTTTTTACCTTCACTGTTCACTATTTTCTCTGTTCTGTACTTTGCAGATAAACTAATAAATTGCAAAGCATAAATAAGGTTTATCAATCCTGTAAATTAGAATAATTAGACTTTAGTTTTGATACTTTACATGATTACCTGCTGGCAGAGAGGAAGTGATAGATTCTGCTCCTTACCTGGGTGTCCTTAAGCTTTGAGTTCCTTTCCAGACGGAGACGGTAATTCACTGGTAACTTCTCATCCTGACTTAGGGCTCAGTGTCAGTATGTTTGTGTAGGTCAGAGCTGTAAGATGTCCCCCTTAACTTTGAAAGACCCAAGGGAACAGCTCTGGAAGCAGTCTGCAGACAGTGGTGTCCCACCACTCTATTGTGAGATGGAACTGGATGTGGTTTGCAGCTGGGTCTCAGTGGGATCTGGCCAAAGCATACTCAGAAGTGCCTGTTGGGCTCAGTCCACAGAGACTTGGACCACCTGAAGCATCACCACCACCTTCCCCTGTTAACCACATCATGACCCTGGTGAGGGAATTGTACTGCAGTTTCTCAAAATCAAATAGGCAACCTCTGGATCATGAAGCCTGTCTCCATTAGACAGGTTATGAGCTTGAATCAGAGAGAGGTGAATGAAATTTTAATGATTTCTGATCTAAACAAAGTCAGATTGAATGACTTGATGGTCACTTCAGACCCTAAACTCTTGACTCTTGAGTTGCATCAAACTAAAACAAAGGGAATGAAATCAGCTGTGATGTTCCAGTGACATCGACTTGCTATACTGTGTCAAAATTAAGATCAAATTAGACAACTGGAGAATATTTTCTTTTAACTGTTAATTATATTGTTTTCAATCCAAATGCATTGAGAATCATAGAAAATTTCTTCTTGGAAGGAACCACTGGATGTCTTTCATCCCACCTCCAGTGCAAAGCAGGTTGACCTTAGAAGTTAGAGCAGATTGCCTGTGGCCTTTAATTGAGAGATTTCACACTGAAAAGATAATGGAGAACATTCACAGTCAGATGGTTCTCGCCAAGGATGTGAACGACCTGACCTGCCTGTGGCTGGGGGAGCCCCGAGAGGCCATGAATCAGTGTATCTCACTGTGATGCAGCTGCAGGGCTACTTCCCGTGCTTCTCTTGCTTTCCACACTGCAGAGATTGGAACTGCCTATTACGCCGTGGCTGTGGTGAGGAAGAGCTCCAACATCACCATCAACAGCTTGAAGGGTGTCCGTTCATGTCACACGGGGATCAACAGAACTGCAGGCTGGGATGTGCCAGTGGGTTATCTAATTGACAGTGGGCGCCTGGCAGCAGTGGGATGTGACCTTCCAAAAGGTAAGAGTGGCAGGGCAAAGATCTGTTCTTCAGCAGTGCCTTTCCCTATGGCCTTGGGGGACCCTGTGTGTGGACAGAAATGTGTGATTCTAGATAGTCTTTCGTTCCTTGGCTTTGATGCTTCTTGTAAGATGGAATAGACTGAACAGAGGTATAATGAAGACTTCAAGTTTTGTGTTTTTCTTTTTTTTTTTTTTAACTTAGAAACCATATTTTAAGAAGAAAATTACTTATACCTTCTAAATATTTTTAGAGACATACTGTATAGATGTGTTAAAATGAGACTGTAGGATCTTGTTTGTTCATTGCTGAAAATTTCTTACTCCTGATTTCATATTTAGCTGTAAGTGACTATTTCAGTGCGAGCTGTGTTCCTGGAGCAAATGGCATAAACTATCCCCAGTCCCTCTGTCAGCTCTGCAGAGGGTCCCTGGCTGGGCAGAACAAATGTGAGCGAAACTCCCGAGAGCGATACTACGACTACAGTGGGGCTTTCAGGTAAAAAACATGGCTCTGGCAATTTTATCACCATGCTCTATCCATAGCCATTTTATCCAGGCCTCCCTGGCAGGAAACGGATGCCAGAGAACTTCCAGTTGATCATGTTACAAAATCTGTTGTTGTTTTAGGACAACCCTGCTTTAAACCTAGAGACTGAACAGAAGTAGTTCTACACCCACTAGTTCAGGTATTAATACCTGAATGTTGAAGCCAGATGGATACTTAGCACTTCTCCTGGGCAGGGACATCCCATTGCTGTTTGCTTTGTCCCGCAGCTGTTGACACAAGTCAGAGTATTTATTTCAGCAGGCTGAGTCTTTCCCAGTAAAACCTGACGACCCTTGGAGTCTGAGAGCTGAACTGCCGCCCTGCTCAGCTGTTTCAGTCGCCACACCTCAGCTGCTCTGAATTATTGAGTTGCTTTGCCCTCCATTTTTGCACACTGATACTTCTGTTATTTTCCTCCTTCCTATCAGTGTGCTGTGTTGCAGCTCCTGGTCCCTGTGTAAGGGCAGTGACCGAGCAAGGGCAGAATTTGCTCATATGAAACACTTTCTCCTTGTTGTGCGTTCCCCAAAGGATTGTGCGACTGTCTTAGACAGGGAGCACTCCTGGAGAAAGAAGGTCGTGGTGTTTGTCCCAGGCAGCACTGAACATGTTGCCCGTGTTCACCAAATTAAAGTGATAGTTCCCTTCATGCTCTAGCAGCCACTAGTCTCTGCCCTGAGCAAAACTCTCTGTGCACAGAAGTAGGTCAGTGTCTGGCTGGTGGAGGCATCTGGCTGCCAGCCAGTAGTGCCCAGTGTGTGGGAGCTGAGCTCTGTAACACAGCTCTGTGCTTGGATCCCTGTCTCTCAGGTGTTTGGCTGAAGGTGCTGGAGAAGTCGCTTTTGTGAAGCACAGCACAGTGCCTGAAAATACAGATGGTGAGTAATCCAGAAGCTTGTTGAGTAGTGGCTGCAAGGTCTGAAGCACAGTGTCTGTAATGATAGTATAATGTCAAATGTTCGATTTATTTTGAATTCAGAAGAAATGAAAAATTTGAGAATTGAGCAAAAAAATGTTCTAACAGCGAAAACAGATACACCCACAGATGTGTGCATCAGGAGATAGAGCAGTCCATATGATCCTTTTTTTTTTTTTTAATGCTTTATAGTTTCAGTAAAGGTAAGCTCATAAGCTTCTTCAGAAAAGAGAGCTTGAACAGTGCTAAATTCTTGGTTTCATACAGACCTGGGCTGTTTCCTTTCCCCTGCCTACCCAGGGATTTCAGCAGAAACTAGCAGAAGATTAACAAGATGTGGCCTGGCCTGTCTGGCACTTTGTGAAACCTACCTGGAACATACCATTACTTAAATATCATGGCCCTGTCTGACCATCATTCGCAGGGGAAAAAAAAATTAAAAAATGTTGCATATGATCCTAGACTTAGGGATGGTGCAGACCCCAGTACAGTTCCAGGTAGTCTTGCAAGTGTTAAGCAGTTTCTTACCTTATCAGACATAAAAGATTTAAAGACCACGTAGATGCATGGAATGTATCACGCAGTCAGGAATGAGTTCAGAGGTGCTCAGGAGACGTGTGTTCTGCTCCACACGTGTATGTGATTCTTAGAGCAGACGTGGAGCTGGAGGCATCAGCCCTGCCCGCTGCCTGCTCCATGAGCATATTCTGTGATGCCAGGAAGGAGTCTCTCTCCGTGGGCGCAGCGGCTCCGCTCCCGGGACTTCCAGCTCCTGTGCCGCGACGGCAGCAGGGCGGCCGTGGGCGAGTGGAGGAGCTGCCACCTGGCCCGCGTCCCAGCCCGCGCCGTGCTTCTGCGGCCCGACGCAGATGGGACAGTTCTCTTCCAGCTCCTCAACCAAGGACAAGTAGGACACCGTTCTTTCGTCAGCGTGTTGCGTTTCAGAGGAGTTCTCCCGCCTGTCGGGCTGAATACCCGGGCACCTTCAGCTCTGTGGGGTTTGAAGGGGTACGGGATGTCACATGTCCCGGGTGGAGGCATGTGTGACAGGTGCTTTTGTTCTTTGTTTAATATTACAGCAAAGATTTAATGGGGTAGGCACCAAGTTTCAGATGTTTGACTCGGCAGCCTATGGTGCCCAGAATCTTCTGTTCAGAGACTCCACTACAGAGCTTGTTGCAATCACAGCTCAGAATTACCAGGCATGGCTGGGTGACAAGTATCTTCATGCCATGCAAGCCCTGAGCTGCAGCCCCAAAAGTAAGTTGTCTTTAGATTGCTGTTCATAGCTGTGAACAAAAATAGCCAATAATGAAGACCATCATTATTCTATTTCTTTCTGACTCTTGGAGGGTTATGGCAAGATGCCAGTCTAATCTTTCAGCGTGGAGAATGGTCACTTTTTTGACCTAGAAACAGTATCCCATTGCAAAATACACCCCTGTGGAAGATGCAGGCATTTTCTGCCTTCTCTTGCTGTGTGTGAGACATGAATCTGGTAAGCTGCTCCTGTGACCTGGTAGTCCCATTTCTTACCTGCTAATGAGAGGAAGTAGTAATGTGTTGCTGTGTACATCCTCAGATAGCTGGTAATGGATGAATCGGTTCCTTGCAGAGAATTTCTTCCTGAATCTGAAGAAACCCTCAACTGCTCTTTATCGAAGTGTTACCTGTATTTCGTGCTCTCGAAAGAATGCAGAAATGATTTGATGTGTATTCTGGCAAACTCAGAAACAGAGGTTGTAAGAATCCCTGCCTTCAGAAGGTTAATAATGGTGGTATCTGAGCCTCACAGACATGCTCCGTGCTGTGGCAAAGCCCCCCACCTCCTGCTCATCTCTGGGGGCTGCTCAGTGACTGCCAGCTCTGAGAGGGGCTGTGTTCGAGGTGGGGTTTTGCTCTACTCAGCTAATACATTATGGCTGCACTTAATGGTCAGCAATTGTAGTTCTTGCCCATTTGCTAGGGATAGGTTTGCAGTGTGGACGTACCACTAATCTGGAGAGCTCTGTGGTTGCTAATTGGGTGTAAGTCTGAGCTAGAGAGACAGAGAGAAACACAGAAGTAAATATTTTTAATAAGATGTATAGTACCTTTGTGGTAGTGGGCAATGTGTGTCCCTCCTTGGCTATTACCAAGCACGTGAACTGTAGTGTTTGCTTTCCAATTTTGTGCAGCATTGCCAGAAAGCCTGACCTGGTGTGTTATATCCACTGAGGAGATTTGGAAATGTGGTGAAATGGCCGTTGCCTTTCAGAAAAAGAATTTGAAACCAGCAATTCAGTGTATTTCAGCTAAGACAAAGGAACAGTGCATGGAGCTGGTGCAGGTAGGCCGCTACAATCCTTCTGCAAGACACCAAGTTACCACAGGCTGCTCTCTGCTGGGTAGGTCAGGTCAGAGATAAGTGTGCTTAGATGACCAGTAGGAATATAGGGTTTCAAGGAGGTTTAGATGGTATGGAGGGGCCTGAACCCTGATGATCTGAACCCCGATGATCTGAACCCCTTACGATGAGGGCATTGTTGCTGAGCTAGCTCAAGCCTGTATGTATGAAATCTCCTGTCCCCATTTCACTGACAATTCTTTATGCAGGTTCTGGGGGTTTTGTTTAGCAGTGTATTGCTCTTTTTCTGTTAGACTTGCCCTATGAAACAGGTATGATGATAGTGTAGCAGGGAACACATCTGCTGTTTTTTCACAGGAATCCTAAATTTTATTTTGTTTTCCAGAAAAAGGAAAGTGATGCTGTAGTTCTGGGTGGAGCTGATATTTACACAGCTGGGAAGACATATGGCCTTGTACCAGCTGCTGGAGAAAGTTACTCTGGTAAGAAGGTCAGGAAACAAATATGGACCTTATTTTTCCAGGTTGTTTAAAAACAGCTCTAGAAGCACAGCCTTTGTTCCCTATCCCTGCTGGGAAAGCTGTTTTCAAAGGAAATGAGAAATATCCCCATGTCCTGGACAGAGAAGGAAATAAGTATGGACTGTGTTCCTACAGTGAATTTGGGGCAACTTTTACCTGTCTTGCTGCAGAACCATGTTGAGTATTTAGCAGTTTTAAATCGTCTATCTCATTTCTCTTTTCAATTCTAAAACAAAATATTTACAATGGCAAAAAACAGTATTCGCAAAATCAAAATATTTTTAACATTAGCAAAAATACAGAAATTACACAACATATTAGAGTTTGAAACGTTCTTCCTGTCAATGTGGCTGCTTCAGAGTCACTGATGAGAAGGCAGCTTTTGGACATTGTGTCACTAAGGCAGAATTTCAATATGCTGCAAAACTCACGGAAATTTTAGCACAGGTTTGAGGTTTCCCAAAAAAATAACTTCTTAAAGCAGTTTTCTGAAGACACTAATGACCCAGATGTTGTTTTTCAGAGAGATGTATTTACAAGAGCTGATGTTAACAAGAACACTCTCGTGTTGACCTCTAGATTATTCAGCCCAAGTGCACAGCAGTGCCACTGTAGAGGCTGTAGGTGAATGCAGCATTGTGAAGTAGAAGTGAAGAATAATCACATGTGCATTGATAATTGCTGACTAGCTGGTTGTTGGTGCAGTTGAAGTTGGCACCGTGTAAGTGTAACGGACCTGTAGGTGATCATTAAGCAGTGGGAATGCTTAAGGGAAGCTGTAATGCATTTTGTTTTTTTTCTGCCAGCTGATGACACCAGCAGTGCATACTATGCTGTGGCATTAGTGAAACGAAATGTGTCCAATGCATTCACCATCAGTGACCTGAAAGGGAAGAAGTCCTGCCACACGGGACTGGGGAGAACTGCTGGGTGGAATATCCCCATCGGGCTGCTGCTTAGGAGGGGTGTTATTAAGACCAGAGACTGTAATATTCCTCAAGGTAAGGCAACAGTGCTACATATCAATCTGTATAACAATCTAACTATGAACTTTCATTAGGGAAGTAATTTTGATATTTCACAGCTCTATATTAAGTTTATCTGTTTATGAGGGGTGTGTTGTTTTTAATGTAACAATTTGAAACGTTTGCCACCGGAGTAGACTAATGGGGAGGTCAAAACTGAGAATGTTACATTTAACATGAAAGTTCCTTTCCCTCTTTCCTTTACTACAAAATCATTGGCTAATTTAGGTGGGAAGGGACATTTGGAGGTCAGCTAGTCCAACCAACTGCTCAGAGCAGTTGCAGTTAGATCAGATTGCCCAGAGCTGTGTCTAGGCAAATTTTGAGTAACTCCTAGGATTGGGACTACACACAACCTTGCTTGGACCCCTGTCCCAGTGTTTAATTATCCCTGGTATAAAGACTTTTTTTCTTATATCAAAATTTTCCTTCGGGTAACTTCGGTCTGTTGCTTCTCAACGTTTTGCCCTGCATCTCTGAGAAGGATCTGGCTCTTTTGTCTTGAAAAACCTGCTGTGTAAATGAAGACAGCAATACGCTTAATTGTCTTATCTCCAGGCTGACCAAATCCAGCTCTAAGCCTGATATGTCACACACTTCAGCCCTCTGAGTGTCTTTCCACCACCTTTGCTCTAGAATGTCATTGTCTTTCTAACACTGGGAGCTCAAAGCTTGGCACAGATGTCAGAGGAGAATAATCGCTTCCCCTGACTGCTCCACTAACACAACCCAGTATGCCATTAGCCTCCACAGGCACAAAAGCATGCTGCTAAGTCTTGGCCGACTTGTTGTCCACCAGGATCCCCAGGTCCTTTATTTACAGAGCTGCTTTCCAGTCTTCCAGTCTCCAGCCTTTCACAGTCTTACTCCATCCTAAAAGCAGGACTCTGCATTCACCTTTGAACTTTGAGGTTCCTGTCAGCCTGTTTCTCCAGCCTGTCCAGACCCATCTCAATGGCAACACTGGCCTCCAGTGTATCTACCTGCAAAACCTTTATTCCATTTTTCAGAAATGCATTTAAAAAGATTATTGTTTTATTTAATCCACTTTAAGCTTATCATATGGTCTTGAAAATCCTGCCTTCATACCTGTCTCTCTCACCTCTTGCTTGAAGGTGTTGACCCAAGTCAGATGTCATAGGATAGCCACAGAACCTCACAGTGTCTATGCAGCCATGTCCCCTTGCAGTGGTACTTCAGCTCTGTGATGCCGTTGCAGTAACTGTATCCCTGTCCTGAACGTTACTGCACTTATTTTCAAACTGTGTTTAGTAATGGAGCTGTGTAGCACAAGCAAAGGATCTGTGACCATAAGATTACAGATCCAAATTTTGCCTGTGTGTTTCCTGTCTTCCAGGAAGCTCTTTGGTTTCATTACATAATCAGTTAAATAGTGCTTTGAGTATTTTTCAACAGTTGTAGTTTGTGAATTCAAGTAGGACAGCTGTAATGTATGACTCTGGTGTTCTGTAGAAACCCACATCAGTGATAACTTCATGACAGTGTAGCTGCCTTTCTTGGGCAGAGCTCACACTCTTCACTCATATTGGTCTGTCTTTGTTTGCCCAGCTGTGAGTGAGTTCTTCTCTGCCAGCTGTGTGCCCTCAGCTGCGCGGGACGGTTACCCGTTCCGACTCTGCCAGCTCTGTGTCGGAGATGACAGTGGGAACAGTAAATGCAGCGCGAGCAGCCAGGAGCGTTACTACAGCTACCGCGGGGCCTTCAGGTAACCGCCGCCTCCTGGTGGTTCAAACCACTTTCATCGTTCAGGGGCAGGTTCAGTACAGGTGACGGAAAACTGAACAAAATTAGCAGCAAATGAACAGTTTATTACAGAGGGTTGTAAATGGGGGAAGGCGGGATAACCCAAAGGGACCCAAAAATTATACAGAGAAACTTGTGACAAGCAGGGAAAATAACACGAAGGGGAAAAGGAAAAAAAAACAAACAAGAAAAGAGAGCTGCTCTCTCTATTAGATGGCTAGCTGAAAGAGCAGGGGGAAGGGTAGGAAGAACTGTCTCTCCCCCTTCCCTCTCTCCTGGAAGCACTTCTGGCCTTTCAGTCTCTGAAAAAACACACACAAAAAAATGAAAACAACTCCCTCCCAC
>NW_008596554.1:0-8678 GCF_000691845.1 Merops nubicus | reverse complement strand
CCCCTCCCCCCATGCCCCCTGCAGAGTCCCTTAGCTGTCACACGTGCAGGTACCCACTGAAGAGATCTCCATGCACCTTCAGATACAAAAGGCCACAGTGATGGTAGCCTGTGTTCAACCTGTTTATATCCCAGGGACAGAACTGAAGCTCTTCACTGTATCACCAGATTTCCTTTTATCCTATAGGACCTTGCTTCTCCCCAGGGTACATCAGAGTTCTCTATGTTGTGCAACATACAGCTCCTGACTAGACATTACATGCTACACAGCAGCACATCTCCCCCAATCCTCCTGCACCCGTGTCCCTACACACACATCCACCACCTAACTGTGACTCCAAACTGTTTTTCAGGTTGAGTAGCAGAAGGGAATGTATTTAGTGTGGGAAGGAAGGTCTTTTAAGAAGAAAGTGCACTGGCAAATGTATTTTGAAAGGTCAAATGTTAAATGGAAGCCCTTTCTGCATTCACACCAGAAAGGAGTTTATGTAAAAAGATTAAGGCAAAGTGTGTGCTCCAGAGAGAGCTATTCCTAGATTCCATGAGACTAGTGCACTACAAGATTTTATGAACAATCAATTCAAAAAGCTGGAGAACAGAATCACAGAACCATAGAATGTTAGGAGTTGGAAGGGACCTCTGGAGATCAAGTCCAGCCCCAAGTAGATGAAAATTATTTATTTATAGACAGCAATCACACCAATTGTGAATGATGAACTATGTATTTATACAGAAGACCACCTGTACTCATGAGTAAATCCTGTTCTGAAACTCAAGTCTTAGGTAGCTATCCACTAAGTTACATTTTACATGTTAATGAGAAGCAGTCTAGGCAATGGAGATGGTTCCTTCTTAAGTAAAAGTCTTGCAAAAAAGAGTGAAATCACTCAGAGGGAACGAAAACAGCGCTGACCACAGTGCCCAAGTAGCACAGAGCACATCCTGAGCTAGCTGAACCTTTCTGAGCGGCTTCCCTAGGGCCTGGGTGCTGAGGGTGGCTCCCAGTCAGCACCACACTCTGCAGGCAGGGCCACAGGCTGCCTGTCTGCGTTCTACCAGCCAGCAAACCCTCTATGGTTTTTCAGTGTCCATTTGTATTTCCAGGACTGAAATCCTTAAAACAACTTGAGAATAACCTAACAGGAGAAGAGCAGCACCTGGCTGTATGTGTTGAGAAGAAGAAAAAGATGCTTTGTGGGTTTAGGATGATGTCACTTACTAAAAACTTGCATTGAAGCTGAGGATTTTTTCTGTTTGGTTGAAGCAAAAAATCAGGTCTGTAAATCTGGCCTTGTTACAAACAGCTGGAAGGTTATACCTTTATAGAATTATGAGGAGAATATTGTTTCATTTCTATCCAGTTCATATGGAATTGACATGAAAAGAGTGGAAGCTGGGACAACTGATTAGATTTTTTTCCCTGTAAATCTTCACCTTTACAATTCCAAACACAGCATGTTTGCATTGCCCTGCACCCCACAGTACCTGGGCTTTTTTTAACCTGCAACATTGCATCACCTGTGTTATTACTCCAACTTCTAGTTCGTGACATAATTAAAGCAACTCTGTTAACCCAGCTCTCCAGAATACATAACACACACATCTTTATCAGCACTTGGAATTTTGGTATGTCTGCTTTGATGCTTTTTAGTACCTTCAAGCCAAGCACATTTTCTCTCATCCTTAGCTTGTAGTTTCTCATGCAATTAAAGTGAGACATGCCTATTTTTAGCACATAAAAATATGCTAGGAACTACAGAACTGTTTGTCACATCTGTTGGTAGAGCCTGATTGTTTTCAGTTGTTAATTGGTTGAAACTTCCATGGAATCCAGTTATCTCTTTGTTGTTGATGATGTTTACATTTTTTAGACAATTTCTCCCTGACCGCGAGTTATCTACACTGCCTCTTCCTAACAGGCAAATCCCCTAGCCTGGCTTTGCACAGCTTCAAGTGAAGGCCTCTTAAAATCATCTTTTGGTTATCAAAAGTAAATGTGATAATTATGTTTGTACCTCTATTTTAGTGAAGCTGAAAGGATGCTGTCATTTTTATATCCACATTTTGATAG
The DNA here is from genome assembly GCF_000691845.1 of Merops nubicus. Classification (NCBI taxonomy): domain Eukaryota; kingdom Metazoa; phylum Chordata; class Aves; order Coraciiformes; family Meropidae; genus Merops; species Merops nubicus. The sequence continues at coordinate 6,608 of NW_008596554.1, read as the reverse complement.
GAGGTGGGATAAGTTCCACTTCCCTTAGGTTGCTCTCATAGATGCTCTGCACTATTTCAGGTAAAACATCACACTGAAAAAAACAATAAAGAAGACAAATCTCTGTAATATGAACACAAACTTTTTTCCCATTACATGTCTATCTTTCGACATAGAATTCATGTCTGAAAGGAATGTGGCTGTAATATTTTCCATTAAATTATCATGCTGCTAAATCTTTCTTGGCAGAGATTGTGGCAAGGTGAAACAACTTGGTTGCTTGACAGATTATTCCAGTAATAACATAGAGGGGGTAAAAAGTTCTACTCATGATTTCAGTAATGAGATGTAAAAGGAGAAATAGATTTAGTCCCTTTTGCTCTGGCAGACAGCAAACAGGACACCAAATGGGCTATATTTAATAAATAAACACTGCGAAGTCTCTGAGCCACCTAAAGCCAAGCCCTTTCTCACCCTCCTCTTACTGAAATCATCTGGAGTCTAGTCAAGTACAGAGAAAGAGCCCATTTCATTTTTGGATCCAAGATGAGTATTGCTGCATCCAGACTAGGTTAGGAACCTGACGCTGAGGAGAGGTGGCAGCGAGAAAGGACAAAGCAGCTTTGCTTTTGTACTTCTCTTCTAGGCTCCAGATGTCTTGCAGTCAAGTCAAGTTAGAACAGCCCATTTTCTCTGCTTACAGTCGACTCTTGGGAACTTTAAAAAGTGGTTCTAGAACCCAGGTATCTCTGGGCTGCTGCTGCACTCTTGACTTTTTTTTTTTTTTTTCCCCTAAGAATCTCTTTCTTCCTGAGAGCTAACTGGAATAGTTGTGTGGGGATGCCCCCTAAACAACGTAAGAACTCTGGTGTCTAGTTACAGCTGTCTGACAGCAAACCTCTGCTGATACAAGTTGGGCTGATAACAAATCTCAAATGTAGACCTCATAATCCATTACACAGTCCAGGATGATCATCCAGCAAAGAAATGTTTTAGCTATTGGATCTGATCCTCCTCTGGACTCTCAGACCCAGAGGCTCTTATGAAGCAAGCAGAATTGCACAACTGTTCAACTGATCATGGGAGACTTGGGCCTTTACAGTCCAAACATATTAAATTAATAAATATTATCTTTAGTTGTATTTGGAATAAAACACTACGTAGAGATCTTCTGTCACTAGTTCCTGGTCAGCAAAACTTAAAATTTTGGAACCACTTGTGTAAATCAAGAATTTGCGAGCAAGCAAGCAAGCAAGAAAGCCCCCAGGGCTGTGGATTGACTGCAGCAGATGCCCGAGGGTCAGGCAGCTGAGAACCCCCATTAGTTAATTCCTGGTACCATCAAAGGGGACCTCCTGACATTGCCTTTACATTGGAATGCTTTAACCTCAGGGCAACACACAAAAATAGAAGCAGCAGCACTACAAAATCTGACCCTTTAGTTGAATATTCCATTTTAGAGGGATACCAGAACTCCCCCAAGACTATGTACACATAAACACCCACCATTCTTATCCCAGTATAGCATCACACACTTCTTCACACTCCAGGTTACATAGGTTATTCTTCAGGTTTTTTTTCTGTGTGAGGTCTTACAGATATCCTTCAGTGAGGACTGCTCCATCATGCACAAAACAGTTCTTTGAAGTGTCATACCATCAAATATTAGTGTGGTTTTTAACACTGTAGTCAGCTTAAGAGATGTAACAATTGGCTCAGTATGACAACTGCTGGTGTGATAAAAGGAAATGATGGCTTGAAAGTGGAAATAACACAAAATGTTAAAGGATACTGAGCAGTTGGGGGCCAACGTGTTATTACACAGGCTGTTTTAAACGCAAAAGAACAGCAGAAAGAGGTTTGTGTGGCTTTTTCATGTCAAAAATTATGTTTTAGAGAACATTTATTGAGTCATTTTCTCCCTGTGTCTCAGTCTGGTACACTGGCCAGTGGTTATATGTTGGATACGACCTCATGGTGACTGCATACACAGCTTCTATCTTCCCATCTTCATGTGACACCAACCTGGTGCTTCAGGCATTTGTCCTAACCAAGTCCTGAAGACTTCTGCCCTTCTTCATACCATGTAAGCTCTAGCTTTTTATTCCACAGGACTGTTTGAATAACCTATTTCTTGTCATTTATAAACTTCACTGCACATTTAAAAAAACCTGTCTGGTTAATGAAGTAATAATTTGTACCACCAGTGAAAAATCAATGCAGTCACTCGCTTAAACTACACTTGAAGCCACAGCAGAGTCACTAATCACAGTTGATAATGTCAGGGCCATGAGTGTACTGATAGACTTCAACTGCTTTGACCAGCTTTTCCTGGTGCTTCCACCCACAGCCCTGCCCAGGGGCACCTCAGCCCTGAGCCCTCAGCCCCTGCCCGAGCTGTGCTGCAAGGAGCTGGTCTCCAGCTCCACATTCAGCTGTGGTACAGCTATGTCCACCTCCTTGATCTGAGCCTGGTCATCTTGGCTTGATCTCAGCCTTGTCACCGTGGACTCACCTGGCAATCACCAGACTGCATCTCACTCTGTTTACTGCCTCTGGAGCTGACCCTGATCTAATAGACTTCCTGGCATCACCTCAGACCTGCCTCCTCATTAGGAGCTTGTCTGATGACCTGGACTCCTGGCTGACCCCAGCTGCCAGCCCTGGGCTTTCCCTGCCTAGGTGCTGTGGGCTGGGCCCTGCCACCTCCGTATCATGTTTGGTTTCTGGCTCCTTGCTCCCTGGGAGCAGCTGGCCCTCGCCGGTTCTGCCAAACCACATATGCACTCCTGCACATATTTATATATCTCTTTAAAAGATTTAGAGAGCATAGAGTAGTTTTTCAGATGTATGAAAGGGTTTCATTCTCTTTAGAGAAAGAGGAAGATGACTGCATAGCTGGACGTCTTAGCTAGCAAGGGAAGTAATCTTTGCCTGACTCTAAACACAGGTATCTGTGCAACAATCATGAGCTAACTAATTGTTCTTCTACAATTATATACATTAAGTAATTATTTGCAATCTCATCAGCTAATTTTAATAAATTGAAATGAAAGCATCTGGAATCAGTCATTATGATTCCTTCTCTTCAACCAGAATAACTCTACCCTAGAAGATTGTATGTAGCTAATTTAGAATAGACATACTCTCAAAAAAAGAAATGGATATATGAGCCCATGAAATAATTAAGCCATGAAGCTTGAATATAAATATGAATAATTTATAAAAGAAGCAGGCAGATCTTTCTGGTTATCTGTTGCATGATCTAGAAGATTATGCCTTCTATATTTCAAAAGTCTTTAAGATCAGCGCTGAAGCTTCCTGAACTATCATTTACATGGACATTTATTAACCAGAGTCAGTCTTTAAAAAGTTTACATCAGCTGGTTTCACTGGGTGTTTGATCAAGCATCTTTTCAAAAGCCATGGCTTTTTAAAAGAAATAAATATAAAAAGCTGTCTAACGATTCACTCTGTTTCTCTCAGCAAGAGCTGATTCTCTCTTTGCAGAAGTAATCATGGCGGACATTGATGACCCACTGGGCTTAAACCAGGTAAATAAGCTTCTCTTTGGTGACACTGCAATACAGAATATCACAAGTAATATATTGATCTCAGAGGGATAGCGTCACTGGCCAACCTTTAAAAACAAATACTTTCCTGCTTTGTTATTTGGAATTAAATACCAGGCTCTGTGCAAAGCTGGGTGTGTGTTCCTGGCCTCCTGGCAGCGGAGGCGACTGGCTGGGGACGGGGGAAGGAATGGGTGACTGCTACCGCTTGCTCCAGAACTGCTGCTGGCAAGTTCTCCAACAAAACCACACTCCAACAGCACCTTCTCTTTTGAATACTTACCATCTATAGAGACTATCTTAGGTCTCCTTGGTTTTGAAAAATGCCACATAAAGTAAGGGCTATTTTAACAATAAAAACACACGGCTGAGAGGCAATGACAATTGCCTGGCAACTGAAACAATTTCTACCCACATGTCCAACCACTCAGAGGAAAACAATGCAAGAACACTGGCTGCAAAATGCAATGATTTGTTGTTTTGTTTGGTCTTCAAATGATCTAGCTCTTTATCCAGCACTTCTAAGGACTGTCAGCATTAGGAAAGACATATTGCTGAAACAACAGATTACCATCAACTACTGCTGCACTTGAGCTCCTTGGAGTACTGTGAGGCTTGGGATTTTGGGGGCAGAGCTAACACCACAGAGAAGTCTGAACTGACATAAAATAGTCTTTGCCTTGCACATAGGAAATTTAAAGACTTTGTACTCGGTAGCTACCTTGTTTTGTCTTTCATTTGTTTTCTGTGGGAAATGTTAACTGAGCCAGGAATAGATGTCATGCCTCTCACTTTTGTTCTGGAACTGCAAGACTATCCTTTGCCTAAATAGCAAAGAGAAACTTGCAAAACAAGAATTGCAAGCTTTATTAAGATACAGCAAGCCAAAGTAATTCTTGAAGTACACAAACCAAATGCTGTTAGAAGACTCTCTTATTATCTGCTGAGGAAAAATTTCATCCATTAGGATGAAACACAGCTAAAAATATTCTGTATTATAAGCACATTGGAACTACATTTGAGGCAGCACACTTAGAGATGATGATTAATTGATTTGTCACCAGCAGTAACATTTCTTGAGCAATGCATTTTCATCCACAGTTGCACCCTGTTTCCATTTCAACTAAGGGAGACTCCAGGGTATGAAGTTCCTTCAAATAAAGTTTTGATTTGTACAGGGGAAGTTACTGGCTGTATCAGTCACAAAACTTTTGATGACAGTAGATCTACAGATTGTCACCCAGATTTAAACTTGGAGTTTCCTAGCCTCACAGACAGTACCAGAAGTACAACCAGCAAAACACAATAAAAAGTTTAAAAAGTTGTAATACAATTGTCAGTCTGAAATTCCCCAGTCTGTTACAAAGATTCACACAGAAGCCAGGTTCTAGTACTTTTTAAAAAGTAACAATTTGATTTAAAAAAAAGAAGATCTATAATTTTCTCTCTCCATTCTTTTAGTGACATGGATCTGTTGTCTGGTTTGCTTTTTAATGCAGTGTAGGCACAGTCACAATTTAGAAGTTCTGAGCACTTAATTAACTATACACACTATTTTTCTTCCCCTTACCACCTGAAGAGAGTAGTAATTAAAACTAGAAGTATGCCTAATCGTGAAAAGGATTGTAATGTATCTGAGGCAACCAAAGACCATGGAAATGATGCTGAGCTACGACAGTAGAGATGAAAAAAGTCATTAATAGGAACTAACATTATTATGAGTTCAAAGCTTGTTGACAATGTTGATGTTTTTACACTGCTGTACAACAAATACCAGAATGAGAGTTGGCAAAAGTTTTCATAAGACACTGTAATGTAACTTGCAAAAATAGGCCTGAAAGGTTTGTCCCCTTTTCGAACCTCAATGCTGATGCAATTGAATCTGGTTTAGTTCTGTAGAAAATACGGCATATTATAAAACATGCAACACAGACATGCAAATACAGCACACAAAAATACGAGTAAAACCAAGTAGAGGCCATCTTAAATGAACTGTGCTTAACAACATGTAGGAAAAGACACATGTTGTTACTCATATTCTAATAAAAGAAATCTAACTATAGTGCTATATTAGATTTACAGCTCAAGGAAAGGTCAGTCCAAAGTGCCTCCATGAGCAGGATCCAACTGAACTGGTCTAGTGGGAGGTGTCCCTGCCCATGGCAGTGGGTTGCAACTAGATGATCTTTAAGGTCCCTTCCAACCCAAAGCATTCTATGATTTTATGACGTTTTACTCCTGCAACCCAGGGCCCGGTGGGCTTTCTTGCTCTTTAAACCAATGGGCAGGAAGGTAAAAGACATTTCAAGTTGAAATAGTGGAACTTTCAATGAAATAACAATGACCAAATAAATGGAGAAATTGTGGATATTGATGGTTTACTGTACTTCTAGGACATTCACATAAAAGTGGTTTTGGTGCAATAGTCACCAATTCATTTGCAAAGTTCCTAGGCAAAATGAAGAAGGCTTATGTAAAAATCCTCATAGCTGAGTACTAAACTAAGTAGTAGTATTTATGTGATTCATTCTTATGAGACATCTGCCCAGTAACCAGTGACAGGATGACAGGAAATGGGCTTGAGTTGCACCAGGGGAGGTTTTGATTGGATATTAGGAAGAATTTCTCTCCTGGCAGAGTGGTGAGGCCTTGGCCCAGGCTGCCGAGGGAGATGCTGGAGTCCCCATCACTGGAGGGGTTCAAAAGACGTGTGAACATGGTACTTCAGGGCATGGCCTAGGGGTCACAGTAGTGTTGGGTTGACTGTTGGACTTAATTGAGGTCTTTTCCAACCTTCATAATTCTATGATTTGTGGAAGACAGATTCTAAGAGAGTAAATTTTGTTCAGTGATTCAATTCACTAAACATTTCCCTTCTTGTGTCTTTTGGCCGTAACATAGGTAAACATCAGAAAGTTTGTTCGCTGGTGTCCTCAGCAGCAGCAGACCGGGAAAAACTGCTGGTCCTTCCGTGCCAGGCACCAGCGCGCCCCAGCCTGACCGCTCCCCGGCTGTCCACCATTTCCTGACGCTACCGGCAGGCCGGCAGCCAAACCT
>NW_008596553.1:0-2637 GCF_000691845.1 Merops nubicus | reverse complement strand
TCACAGCCCCTGCACGTGGCCGCTCTGAGGCCGCTGCGTCAGCCTCCTGCCCGTGGCCTCGGGGGCCCAGGGGGGCACAGCCCACTCCCACGGTTGTGTCCCAGCAAGCAGGAGGAGGGTGGGACCGTCCTGGCGCCCCGGGTGGCTCTGCAGAAGCCGGGGGGGACACGCAGCAGGGCAGTGCCCATCCCCAGAGCACAGCCTGGGGCTTCCCACCCTGCAGAGGCTCTCGGTGTCACCAGTCCTCCGTGGCTGTGCCTCCTGGGAGCCTGGTGCCCTTGAGGAGCCCACAGAACCACATGGTATCTGTGCTGTGCCATCCTCTCCATTCACAGCCTCCTTGTATGGAAGCTGCTCCAGCCCACTAACCTACCCTCTTCCAGTGGTACAAGCCCCTCTTTGAGGTGGGTGTCATGGTTTAGGGTCAGGGACACCCCCAGACCTGTAACAGATGCTCTCTGTTAACACCTCTCCCCCCAAAAAAAGAGAAAGAAAGGGAATAAGGGAGAGAGAGACTTAACGACTAGAAAAGTAAAACAGCTTTAATGAAAATACTACTACTACTAATACTACTACTACTACTAATAAAATGGAATATATACAAAGTTACTACCAAACCCAACTCCCCCAATGGCAATACATCACTGTACCCCCCTCTGGGGAGCAGCCCCCAGGGAAAGGTCCCGGGCTGGCCTCAGCCACAGATGGCAACTGGGCACGGGAGCTGGATTTGGGAACTTGATTCAGGAACACAGCTTGGGATCAAAGGCAGGATGGATGGAGTCCTGCAGTGCCTGGCATCCGAGGAGGAGCAGCAAAAGGGAGGAAGAAGGTGGAAGGGAGACGGGAGGGCTGGACCCTCGTGACCCTTCAGCTTTATACTGACTGTGATGGAGATGGGGTGCCATACCCCACTGGTGGATTTAGGGTCACTTGTCTTGCCCGCTCCTCCCTGCAGGTGAGGCTTTCACTGTCTGCCCCCCTCTGTGTGGGACACAAGCTTCAGCAGTGACCTTGGGCTGCACCAGCCCCCGGCAACATGGAGTGCTGGCACTGCTGGAAGCAGACACAGTCTGTGACTATCTGCCGCTAACGCCAGACGGGGCAGTTAATCAGAAGAGCTTCAGCTGAAAAGTAAAATCACTGAACAGAATTAGTGCTGTTCTACCCCAAACCAGGACAGGAGGGGTGTCTCTTTGCAGGAGTGTCCAAGGCAGTTTCCCACCACCATTTAATTTGAGTCCTTTCAACAACCTCTCCTTTGGGCTCCTTGATTGGGATCACTGATTTTTTAATTCACTTTCTTCTTGCTATTCTCCTTTTTGGATGAAATACCACTGCAGAGGGCTCAGGGCCCCTGGGAGCAGGGGTGGGGATGCTGGGCTAGGTGTATTTGGGTCAGCTGGGCAGTGCTGTGGGTGCTGTCACCCTGTCTGCTCTCCCTTGGTGTGTCCCAGCTGCTTGCTGGTGCTGGTCAGAGCTGTGATTCAGAGGAGCTGAGATTTGACTTTAAGCTTTCTTCAGCCCTCACCTCCCTCTGCCTTGACCTGCTCCCGTGCTTACCCTGCAGCCTGCACCCTGGCCTCTCCTCTGTGGCCTGTTTCCCTGCACGCCGTTCTCCTGGGGCTGCGTTTGCCCAGCGTGCTCTCCTCCATCTCTGTCCTGGGTCGTTCCATTGGGTGCTCCCCACGAGGTGAAAGCTCAGAGGTTCCAAGCCAGAGTGAAAGCTGTGGTCTAAGAGTGCTGTAACTGAACCCCCCCACTGCTTTCCTTCAGTGGGGAGGGGGTGACACCCACCCCTGGCACCCAGGAGTCCGCAGGAGTCGGCAGGATGGATGGTGTTTGTTATTGGGACCCTTATGGGGACAAACCCCAGCCCTGGGTGAAAGCTGTGTCTGCAGGACCCTCCTCCTTAGCTCCTGGTGCAGAGAGTTTGCCTCTCCGGGGAGGGGATGAGACAACTTGGTGTGGCAGGACACGAGTAGGTGAGGCAGGTCTGTGCCTCCAGAGGAGCTGCTGGAGCCTGCATCCCATGGGCAGCACAGCCAGGAGCTGCACTTGGTGTTCCTCCAGCAGTGAGCCCGTGGCCTTTGCTCCTCCTCACTGTGCACCCTAAGGTGGAGGATCTCAGGTTATAGTGACCTCCCTGCCAGCTCACCCAGAACTGGTGGGCAGTAGATAGATGGTCCTCTCTGAGCCCCTCTGTTTGGTGCCTTGCCCATGGTGGGACCGGAACGTGTCTCTGTGAACGTGTCTCTGTGGTGTTCACGTCTGCTGCCTGCCCCGCAGGTGGACCAGGAGAGAGCAAGCAGATTTCTACCGCACTGTCTCCTCCTTTGGGGTTATCTACGACCAGGAGAAAAAGATGTTTGACTGGACCCAGTTCCGAGCCATCTCTCGGCTGGAGAAGAAGACGGATGAGAGCCTGGAGAAGTACTTCTACAGCTTTGTGGCCATGTGCAAGAATGTCTGTGGTCTCCCACTGTGGAAGGAGGATGGTGAGTGTGGGGTAATGGTAGATCCATGCAGCCATAGGTCAGAAATGGTCCCACTGCTCTCGTGGGGCAGGAGAGCAAGGGAGGAGTTCAGGGGCGGCTGGGGGCAGCGAGGTGCCAGGCTGGCTGCGGGCTGCCAGAA
>NW_008596552.1:0-8816 GCF_000691845.1 Merops nubicus | reverse complement strand
TATTCACGAGAGTTTGTAGTGACAGGACGAGAGGTAACGGCTTTAAGCTAGAAAAGGGGAGATTTAGGTTAGACATTAGGAAAAGTTCCTCAATATGAGTGTGTTAGATCCCTGGAATAGGTTGCCCAGACAGGTGGTGGATGCCCCATCCCTGAAGACATTCAAGATCAGGCTGGATGAAGCTCTGAGTAGCTTGATCTAGTTGGAGATGTCCCTGCTTATGGTGGGGGGGTTGGACTAGATGACCTTTGATGATCCCTCCCATCCCAGACATTCTATGATTCTATTTGCTTGTGTTACACAGGATTTCCGACTAAGCAAAGTGTTACAAAACATACTGAAAACACAATACAAATGTAAATTACACTTGGCAAAATAAAGCAAATGTACTGGGTGTCTCCAGTCACGATGAAGGAATGTGTGGGTTGAAGCCATCTGAAGCCCATTGCTCTCTTCCAAACACTTTTGCTAGTTGTCTAGATTTATACTCTGTGTTGGATTGAACCACTTATTCATTCCCCTGCCCTTATGCTGGCTAACTCAGGGAGACATTCACAATCTCTTAAGAACTCATGTAGAAACATTTACACCACCTGCTGATCCATTCAACTGCTGGTAGCTGTTTATCTAAAACAAAGTCCACCTTTCAGTCTCCTTTGTATTGAGATCAGGTACTAGAAAGTCAGCTTCTTTGCAATAGCTTCCATCAGCTGTGAAGCCTGAGCTTCACAGGCACATCCCACTTACCCGTCTCCTCTGAGCCTTCTTCTTTTGTAGGGGTTTATTTGCCAGACACAAGTATGTGAAGCAGTACCTTTTTGCATTTCCTTCCAAATACTAAAATTCCATGATGTGTAAGTGTACCAGGTACCGAACTGTACTAAAGATGTAGTGAAAATCTCCAAGTTCTTCAGCCTGGGTTCTTCAAAGTACCCTTGGCTTTTCCATACCTGTCTCTTTTTAGAGGATGAACATGTGTAGTGTTCTAATTGAATGTCTGAGCAAATTTCTGTTTATATTGATACAGAGCTCCCCATAGTCTACCTCTAGTTGTGTCCTCGAAGAAACACCTACTTAACAAAGGCATATAGCAGCTCAGTACTGTAATGATCCCTCAAGAGGAATTTAATTTTTAATTAAGTGAAGCAGTGTGTTTACTCTTGCTATATAGCTGATTAATCAGGTCTTTGTTAGCTGTGTAGAGGAAAGAGGTTAAATTAAATACGCCTTTAATGAGATGATAGGGAATTGACCTTTGATGTCATCTGGAGGGCAATATATGAAAACAGCCATTGAAGACATTGTTCCAGAGACGTTAGATATTATCCATTAAAAGGCATCTTAAGCAGTGGCAGATTGGTGGTAGGAAACCTAACCCACATGACTGAATGAGTTTCATGGAAATTGTTGAAGCTACCTCTAGATTATTAATGATCATGTCTGATAAAGATTCTAGTGTAACACATTTTACCCTATCAGAAATATTAAACCATCTTCAGGTCTCCTGATGTTAAAGACCTTAGTCAAATACATGTCGTATCAAAAGATCACTATTATTTTCCTGAATATCTTAGTCAGGAATCTGGGCAATGAAGGAAGGTGATGTAGTAGAAACTGCACTAAGATATTTCTAGCAAAATTTCACTGCAGTGACGTTGGTAGCAAAACTACCAATTATTTCTGCAGGACAAAAATTTCATACAAGATCTTCCTACTCCACCCCTGCTGCAGTATAATCCTTATGCTTCATTCGAACAGGTAACAACCATTATTTTGTCAGTAAAGTCCTTTTTCTGGGAAAAAAAAGACATCTGAGCATGACATCTGAGCATACGCACCTTGGCAAGTAACAAGCTAGGAAATGAATTGATTCTATCAGTGTGCTGGTGACTCAAGCCAGAATGTATCTTGGCACATCATTACTGTAGTAGCAACAAAATTATAACCTGTCATGAGTTTTTGACACCCTTTATCTCTGAAAAAAAGTACTTTGTGGGATGGTTATTACATATTAGCATTTAATGAGGGATCATATTTTATGATATGAGGTTATATTGCTAAAAACACTCAAAAAGTATTAATCTGCTAAGACATAGAAAAAAATATGAGCTTATTGAGAGGAAAATGGTTTTGTGTTCTTTCTTGAAGGAAATATTACATAAAACCAATATTAATAAATTCTTTCTCCACCACTCAATCAGTACAAAGAATATTATTTTAGCCTTTACATTATCTTTTTACTCCTCTGGCCTTTTTGATTAAATGGGTTTGTGGTCTGTTCTCAGGACACAAAGGGGAATTAATGTCAGAGATTTTTTTCAGGTGACTCTGCCCTCATTTATGCCTTAGGCACCACTCCAGGGGTACAACTAGGAGGTAATTATCTAGACACTAGGGAAGGGAAGTTAATGAATTGGAAAGCAGTATTGAAATGTAGCCCTTACTAACTAACGTGCACATTTACCGCCTCTATGAAATAATGCCCTTGGAAAGGTATCTGAAATAACAGCTGAGTTTCAAAGGGAAGCCCTTTAGATAACTCCTTATGTCTTTTATATGTGCAATTGCATATTGACCTACAGATTTGGAATCCTGAAATCATACAAACTGACATTGCAGACCCACCTTTCAATATTCCTTGCAGGGCTGAAACCTGAGTTGGTTTTAAGATGGGTTCTGTTTATTTTATGAAAGAGCTTATGTGTTTGATAACTAGTGGTTGGACCAGACCAGATCAATCTCATGTTGTCTTGATTCTCTATACCAACTTGGGGGTGATCACCAAGCCTTTCAGCTTCCTATATCTTTTGAGCAAATTGCTCATTACTTTTTCGCAAATATTTATTTTCTTCCTGATGAAACAGATAAAGGATCTTTCAAAACTGCAACACAAACTTACAGGGACAATAGGAAAATATAAGATATCTTTCTGCCTGATGCTCGTAGCTAAGCTGGGCTCCTCTGTTTTCTGCTAAGAAATGCATCTGGCGTATCAGATACAGGTGGAGATTAGTGACTCATGCTTTGCATATATAGTGTATGAAGAAGCAATGCTTCTCCTTAGGAATACTAAAAGATGAAAATCAAGTGGGCATGGAACTGCAGAAGCTGACCAGCATAAAGATACCTCTGTAACCTGTCTTATCATTCCCAATGTATAGGGAAGAGGAGGATGTTTCTCTGTTGCTTTTTCCTACATGAACGACATTTCTGGAGGCTGAGGATGCACTCGGCTGGTGAAGCCTCTCAGGTCTATGCCTGCTGTCAGAAATGAGCAGCCTTTTCTTTCCTGCTAGAAAACGAGGAGGACATAATTCCTAAGTAAGACATCTCCCTTTCCCCTTGTTGGAGGAAGCTGCTGTGAACTTTGCTTTCCCTGGTACCAGCACATAGCCATATGTGTTCTGTCACCAGTTTGCACTTGTAAGTCTCTGTTTTGTGAGTTGGGTGGCTTGAGATGCCAGGGCCAGGCTGTTTGCCAAGTTTCATTTGAGGTCTCTTTCCCGCGTGGCTAATTACAACAGGTATGTTCATCTTCCATCTGACATGAGGTTGAATTTGCTCTGTTGCAACTTCGGGAGATTCCAGTGTGATGAGTGAGTTAAAAAGCCCTGCTGTGAGGGCTCAGTTATTTGTTTGTTCTGGACCTACTTGTTCATGTGAAAGTGTTAACACACCTGGGGACTCTGTGCTTAACCCCAGGGAGGTGTCTTTTTACATCTGTGATTACTTCAGTGCATGAGTTTTACTCCAGTGCCTCTGACTTGTTCTGCATTGGTCCTGGATCATGAGGCCTGCCTTCTATATGGAAGAAGGAGACACAATCTTTCCTTCCATTCTGTAAAAGAAGATGGCTGTACTGTTGATTTGTCTTACATGGTAAATCTGGGAATATAAACCTCTAGGCAAAGAGGGGATTTTCTTTCTGCTGCATTTCTTCTGCTCTCATCCTCAAGAAGCATAAACATAATCTGATCTAAAGAAAAGCCACACTGTGAGCAATTACATACTTTTGAGCCATTTTTACTATATTGTGATGAGTGCACCTCATGAACAAGAATTTCTGAGTTTGCTTCAGTAACTGTATCCTGCCAACAAATTGATTCATATCCTGGGAGCCTTTTTTCCACTTTAGTTCCTTCTGTTCACAGGCTTTCATAAATAACCATTTAGGATGTGATGTATTGCTCCTAAGTATTGTCTCTACCATATCAATTAAATAAATACACACCAAGCATGATGATAATTGTCTGACCTTCCTCAGGGTTCACTCCCTGGCCTTCTGGTCTGTGCAGTTCACACAGTTCATACCTATAGATTATGATGATGAGCAATCAGGGCTGTAGGAGAAATATATTTCAATCACTATCAACATTTTTCAGCCTCTATTAGTGACAGTGTTTTACTGAACTGATTAGTTGTATGCCCATAAACAACCTGTGCTTTAGAAGAGTTTAGATTTAGCATTTGAAATAGTTAGCTGAGCAACTACTGCCAAAAACTGAAAGTACTCTGACCTTCATTGACACATTTCATAACACAGGCATTATTTGCCATTCCCATAGTATAAGGTATTTATTTCTCTTTTTGTTTCTAAGACAAAGAATAGGAAAAAAAATGAGGTAAGAAGTTATACTTGTACTTTTCAACCAATATCTGTTGCATAGTGATGCATAAAATACATGAAATGCATTTTTTCACGAGTTGCTCTTTACCAGGAGCTAACAGCAGAAATTCTAATGAGCTTTATGGATGGCTTGTATATTCCCTTCTTTTAAACTAATCTATATTTTACATATTTCTAATTAAAGTGCAATAATATGTTGAGAAGTTACTCTTAGAGTGGCTGGGAGGGGACAATCACAATTACTGTTTTTATTTTATTTCCTGTCCTCTTAATGAACTAAGTATAAACCACATCAGGAAAATTATTTTTTTTTAAATATCCAACTATGCGAATTTAATCAGATATGGAATTCAACAGGGTAACATTTTACAATTTTCAACATGTTATCTGTAGCACTTTTTTTTGAAGTTGATTTTGTGAATAAATCCATTGATGATGTATGAGCCAGAAAATAATTCGTATGTTTCTCATGTGTGTGCTGGTTTTATTTTACCTATTGTGGTTAAAAAGGGATAAAATATTTTTTTCACACAGATTCATAGAGGTCAAAAGTACAGCTCACAAATGCACTAAAATGTGCTTTACATCAAACAAATTCATATGTTTGTCAGGCTGTAACTTTGTGTAGTTGTTGTAGTATAGAGGTTTGCCTTTTTGCAATGAATGATAATGTTGGCTCGTGTTCTTCTTGTAGTCCATTATAAACCCCACACCTTTTTTGCAGAGCTTCTGTCTAGGCAATCATTCCTGATCCTGTGTCATGCAGCTGATTATTCTTGGCTCTTCCCTGCTGAGCTATATTACATTTTCATTCTGTTTCCCTATTTGTAAGATAGTATTGAATTCTAATGTTGCTCTCTAACATAGTAGTGGTATACTCCAGAGTTACAACACCCACTGATTTAATGAACATAATCTTTCATGTACCATTGAGGTATTTAATAAATATATTAACTAATAACAATATATTAATTAAGACCAAATAAAGAACAATGCACAGCCATGTTGAATTAATTTCTTTACATTTTGATCATGAGCTAGTGATATTCACTCTCTGCTGTTTTCCAGCCAGTTTTGCAAACTATAATAGTCTTTCTGTAATAGTTTTGTCTAGTCCAGGCTTCCTACCCTGTTTGTAAAAATGTCATGTGAGAAAGTGCCAAAATCTTACTAGTTTTCAGAAAGAGAGGAGATTGACTACTGCGAAAAAGGTTCCTGGGAAACCTCACCATGTTACTGTGAAAAATGATTTGATATGTTTTATCTCTGGCAAACTCATCCATACTCTTCTTCCTCTTCATGACTCTTTCAGCTGGTTTGGCTGTTCATTCCTGCCCTGAGGTTACAGTGGTTGGTACTTCCTCAGCTCCTACCCTACAGATCTGTGTAGAATTAAGTCTGTGCCATCTTACCCTCTTTAGGCTCTGTAAAATAACTGCTAATGGTTCTGAAATTGCCTGACACCATTTCTTAAACTTATATTGTAAAATTCTTCGAGTTTAGCCATTCAAAACCAACTAAGCTATATAAATATTCTGTATAAATAGCCTCTTGCTCCCCTTTTTTTCCTCCCTGCTACTACTTCCTTGCTCCCCCTGCCCCCAAGAAGAAAACAACCAATACATGGAAATGTATATACATTTAGAGCAAATAAAAGACCAGACATCCATATGGAACATTTCTATTGCTTTGTGAAACTTGGAGCCTTTATTATTGTCGTTACCGACACCCGATCCCCGGGATCTCTGCCACCCAACCTCTGCCGTTGGGTGCCATCACAGACACTGGCTTCAATGTGGAGGATGCTGCAAATGGCGTTTATTGCGCAGCTGCAATTGCTGATCTCTGACAAGCCAGGCCCACAGTGCCCCTCATGGGCGGTCTGAGCTTTCCGTTACATCGCCAGATCTTCCGCACGCCGATCCCTGCCTAGGGCGGGCTCTGCTCACCACAACATATTATTACTAGGCTGTATTGGTAATTTAAGATAATTTCCAGTTATAAAACATGACGCAAAATAGCTGTGAAATGTTGAGCTCTCTTGTGAAATTGTTTCATTTCACACCCAGGAATGTGTTGATCTGTTCACAACAAGAGGGCAGCACTGCTGAGCTGAAATATTGTTTTAGTGTTGATAAGGTTCAGCCTTATCCTATTAATTCATTTTCAGTTATCTTGTAGATAGAAGGTATTACACAGGACCCTCAGAGCTGGATGGAAAGCAACATTATTGTCACATACTTTCAGAGGAAAAGAACTGCAAAAGGCTTTGAATATGTAAAGGACTGTAGAAATGTTATCACCGTAATCTAAGTACAGGATCTGTGTAAATTGATGATATTTGAGGGGCTAATAGGAAATGGTTTTTCATGATTGTTGAGAGTAAGGTACCTAACTTTCATCTTGTCTGAAAGATGATTGCAGGGTCAAGACTTGCATTGAGGCCTTCAGAATCAGCATTATTTCTGCAAAAACTTGGTTATTCTTACAGCATCACTTTCTACTCTCAGAAACTGGCAATGTCAAAGAAGACATTTGCAATGCTAATATATAGTAACCACTTCAGGAATATTTTATGAAGCTATCAAGATTTTATTAAGACTAGGATTATCCACTTACCATTTCCTTTGAAACAGGAAACATCCAAATTATAATTATATTCCTGTGTCCTGTTAATCTATTGTTTATGTTGTAAAGCAACAGACTGTGGGGTCTGTTTTCCCCCCAGAAAAACTCCCACAAAAACAAACTTTCTGTTTGCCACCTTGACTGTGGCATGCTACCAAAGGAGAAGGCTTTTTACCAAAGGAAAAGTGCTTATAGGACTGTGGTATCAGTTTGCCTCTGTATCCCTTAGTCTGGTGGACAACTTCACCCCCTTGGAAGAGGTCTGGAAGGCTTGGGGGTTCATGTCTCATGTCCTAAATGTTCATCTTGAACATCTGCCCTTCTGCTGGGTGCCAGCACGTGCTGGGTGACATTGCAGGAGGGAGGAGGTGGCTGGCAGGCTGGCAGGGCACCTACAGCCCTGGGCTATGTGAGTTTTTTTTCCCAGCCATGGGGTGAGACAGATAGGAGACACAGGTGGGAGCTGAGAACAGCAGTGGTGTACAGCTCATGGTGCTGAGGTCCATTTGCCTGGATGGTAAAGCTATAGGTTTTGCTGCCTTTTCTACTCACAGGACTAATTGCTGGAATAGTATTTTATTGTCTTTATTAATGATACAAAATTACATTAGAGAATTCAGCTCTTGAGTTTTGCTCTATCAGATGTCAAATCTGCTAGTTATTTGTATATATGCATTAAAACAGAGATCTCTGTGATGTTGCGAGTTTCTTTTAAGAGAAAAAACACCAGTTTTGCTTTTTAAAGAAAATAATTATTTTAGTGTTGATTTTTTTACCCTTTTACCCTCTTCTCGTTCCAGCTGTTTATTTATCTAAAGGAATATAGGGATTACCTTCTCCATATTACCGACGTGACAGTTCTGGGGTGTCTAGAGGCAACGTCTGAGTGATGTAATTGAACCTGGTGCTGAGACTGTTTTAATTACATTAATTTTAGTTTTATACAGTGCATTTTAATTACATAGACCGAGACAGAGGAGCTCCCATCTATTAAGATCTTCTGCAATTCATTTGCATAATAGGACCCTATTTCTGTGTGCAATGTTACACTTGATGGCTTCATTATTGGTGGAAGGTGGATATAAAAAAAAAAAATAAATTTACTTTTGTGTTTTTAGCAAACACATTTGAAAGCCACTTGGTAGACTTCATTCCCCTGCACTGAAAAGATGCATTTTAAACCAAATATTGAAATTGGTGTAAAACTTAGAGAGGCTTGTTTTTTTTTTGTGTTACTGAACTCCTGTGCCAAACAGAGCTTCTAAGGACTCAACTAGGAAACAAATTTAAGAGTTGTTGTAACAGTTGGGGAGCAGTCATGTAATAGAGAAATAATGCCCTAAGAGATGAATAATGCCCCACCTCACTGTTCACCACAAAAATTACATGACTGTGGTCAATCAAATGTTGACAAAGGACATGTGTTTACCAGTTTTAGAGTTCCCAAAGGGAGATTTATTCTCTGCTAGCCTTCTTAGACCCCATTTTTATGTCCCTGCTAGGGCCCAGGCCTTGCATACCTTCTTGTGGAACCTAACCTTGCAAGTTAGGTCAAGGATAA